>NC_133373.1:5775986-5919809 GCF_049309525.1 Garra rufa | reverse complement strand
AAAAACTTACATTTTAAAAAACTTGTAACAAAAAAATGTTTGCAATTATCAATCAACTGAGTAAGTAAGGTGATAACTATTACGTTTTTTTTTTTACCCTATTCACCTGCAGTGTCTCGTCTTAAAAAGAAATGTAAGCGTAGAGCCCTGTATATAAGAAAACAACATGTGAATCTTACCTGCGAAGGGAAACTGCCATCTGAATCCTCTGTCCTCTGAGCTCCAGCATGGCTGAGCTGTGAAATTTGTGTTATACAGTCAGCTGTCACAACAGATAAAGTATCCAGCGGCGTTAATTCTGAGTGCTCCATATGTGTTGACTGTACAGACTCCACTGCTGCTAAAACCACACTATCTGTGGTATCAATATGGCTGCCTCTGGCATGTGACACGCTAATGTTTTTAAAATGTCCTTTCTCTGTTTCAGTTTGATTCAAGGTCTTTTTCTCTAAAATGCCCACTGTTAGTTTGTCTTGTGTACTCAATGGCTCTTTTTGTGAAGTATCAGTGGTCTCCAGCAGCTTGACTTCAGAAGTTTGAAAGGTTTCTGAATTGGTTGTGTTCTTCTGTTCAGATTCACATGTGTTCAGCTTTTTACTACCGATATTGTTCGCTTTTTCTACACCGGCTTTTTTTCTGTTTTTCTTTCTACCTTTAGCACCTTTTGAAGGGTTTTGAAGGGTTTTTGCTTCATTTGAAGGCTTTTCAAAGGTGTTTTTGTCATCTTCATCATGACTATCCAACATTGGGACATCCTGCTGGTGAACTACAGACTTTGACTCACTGCCTTCTCCATTGTGGACACCCACTTCTGCATCGGTGACTTCACCTTTTTGGATGTCAATCTCCATGATCTCAAGGGTTTGAGGCTGTCCTGGCTGCATTTCAGAGCTACATGATTTCACATTGGACTTTTCTAATGGATCTAGTTTAGTCATTTGGCTTCCAGGGTTCTCAGTACCAGAGGAGCTCCTCTGTTGATTTTTTACATCTGAAGGGGAGAATTTGTCTTTAGGAACTGTACATTGTGTCTCTTCAAATGATGATAATGTAGGAGTATCAACATCCAGGATGATGGTAAATACTTTCTTAGCAGTTCCAGAGCTTGCTTGATGCTCCTCTGGATATGAAAGCATTGGGTCAAATGCTTGAGTAGATGATTCCTTCTCTGGTTTAGGCCTGAAATCAACGTCTAGAGCATCGGTTTGGCTGTTTTCTTCAAAACACACTTTTGATGTTGGAAGATCTGCACGTTCATCAGAAGAGCTTATTAGATCATGTTTATCATCTGGTTTGACTTCCAAGAGTTTCAAGCCATCTTCTGATGTCTCTGTGGTCCCATCATGAACAACTGAAATTATCTCCAATTTAGTTTGTTTCAGTGGGATCTGGCTGGGTTTGGTAAGATCAGAGTCCAGTACTATAGTAAAGACAGGCTTTGATGATTCACAGGATGTGCTGTCATTTTCTCTTAATACAGATTTAGTCTCATCCCTCTCTTTAGATCCAGACATGAACTGCTGCTGATTTGCGCTATTTGCAACATCTACGATTGCTTCTTGTTTTGAGCAAAGTGATATATCTTCTGTTTTACTGACTTCCTTTGTGGGCAAGAATTTTACATTCATACAATCCATGTCAACCACTTCACTGTCAGCCGCAACCTGCAAAACAAAAACGCAACTACTGTAATCCAATATCAAGAAACATCAATCAAAAATATGTGCATTTATTCAGCTTCTGGACTTTTTAAAATAAGTCAAATAAAATAACGACTATGACTTGTATCTCTTACTGAAATATGTGGTAGCAAACTCATTACATTATTAAAAAAAAAATCAACATTGTTTGATACTTATTTAGGACTATGAGGGGTGCCATTATTTTGATGACAAATGGTTGCACTGGGTGAGCTACTGGCGCTACCTTTTGCTATTTTTACCACAACACAACTTGGAAAATAAAACACTGATGCAATGCCACATTATGTGGCTCTTGGTTGTAAATTTCAATGAGAAGCGATGTAGTTCTTCACAGCTTTTCCAAGCGATAATATGAAGGAAAGAATGGGAAGATGCCTGTGGACAAATTAAACTTCCAAAAGACCCACGTCTTTGTTCTCTCCACTTTAGCCTTTAAGAGGCACAGCTACTGAAAGAGCTTATAAACAGCAGAGACAAGAAACGCTAGATGCCATCCTGGCAGGATGCAAACATGTGGCGCTTATCATGATGCCGCAGCCACTGAAGGAGTTTCTCGCATACAAAAAATTTGGATTCAGTGTGCGATGACCTTAGAGCTAAATCAAAATATGTTGTCAAAACGAACACTGCTGTGGTCATCATATCAGTATTTTATTTTCTGAGTTATGCTGCGGTAAAAATACCAACAGGTTGCGGCAGCTCACAGTGCAACAATTTCACGTCATCGAAATATAGGCGCCCCCCATAGCCCAAAATATGTATAAAACAATATGATTTTTTTAAATAAATGTACATCTTGCATTGGTTTTCCACTACATATTTCAGTAAGAGACACCATTTACGTTATATTAAGCCATACACCATAATACCCGGGGTTCCCTTTAAGAAGTCTTTAAAGACTCATCTTTTGATTGAATAAATGCAGCCCTGCTGAGCATGAGATACTTTCAAAAACATTAGAAAAATCTTACTGACTCCAAACTATTGAATGGCAGTTTATTTTAGGCAATTTGGGAAGGTGGAAAATATGAGTGGGACATAACACCAAACTCAATCCTGCACCCAAAATGATTCACAAAGACCCTTTATGTCATCAGCATGTGCATTACCCACTGTAAAACACTTTCCAACTCTCTTTAAACTGTTCTGAGAAACCATCAGGTGGAGCCGAATAATGTTGAAAATGTAGTCTTAAAATAAGCCTTGACATCAGTAATGCACCTGGTTTAGGTAATGTGCTGCAGAGCAAAACATGGAATATCCAGCATTTTTCTGAGAGCAAGTAAAAAACAAGCACTTAAAAGCAATGAGATGCCATCCTACATTAATGGCTCTAGATGTAGAGCAGAGTGGATATGCCATTTATCAGGTTTTAGCTAGGATAAAGTGATTCTGTGCCCACGCCACAGTGGAACACTCAATGAAGTTTCTCCCGCCGACCCCAAATCCAGACCGACAAAGAAAAACAAGTGTACGTCTGTCAAAGAATAACTGCAGGCTTTTTAAATTCTGTCTAAAAAATAAATAATTATATACCATTTAAACAACAAATGCTCATCTTGCTTTAGCTCTGTGATGTGTTATGCTCATGTTCATGCATTACGTAATTATGTTGAAAAAGTCACAAGGTTAGTTCTTCATCTGTGTACTTTGGTTCAAAAAGGTTGGATAAGGCGAAAAACTCCATTTTTTATTTTCTCCTCCAACTTCAAAATTGCCCAATACCATTAATGTACCTTTTTTCGTAAAGGGCGTTTGACTTTTTTTGCACGTTTGCTTTGTAAACACTGGGTACTTCTGTCTACGTCACACATAGGGTTGGGTATCGCTTGAATTTTATCGATTCTGATTCTGCTTATCGACTCAATTCTTAATTCCCATTTCCGATTCCGAAAAAAAATCCATTAAGTCAAACATTTAGACGTCAAACATATTTATTCTTTCTTTTGCCTATGGTTTTACCAAAAAATACCACAGGAAAAAAACCAACTAGACTAATATAAATTTTAAAAATTAAATTGTTAAAGTAATAAAATAGGAACAAACAAATCAATTTGTAATAGCATAATTAAAACTGAACAAATGTCTGGTACAGAAATTGAAATCAAAAGTTTAAAAAGACTGCATAGTTTTCTTTTTATAAATAAACTGAGTGATTAATCCTCATTTAATTTACAAAAGATATTCAGTCAGTTAATGATTTTCTTTTGTTCTTTGATTAATATTAATAACAGATGGCTGTCTCTTTAACAATGAACAATGGACACAGATCTAAAAATACTGTTACATGTGCATTTCTTTCTCATCTGTTTATGTTCACTTAAGACAAAAAAAACGCTATGTTTATGATGATATATTGACGTATTTCATGCATACTGGTCAATAAATGTGAACGAAAAGTCAGTTCCGGCCCAGAACTTATCGAATACCCGATTATTGGATTTTTTAAATGAACTTGTAAAATGCAAGCAGTTGTCGATACCCAACTCTAGTCACACGTGACCTTTCCAACAAGTAATGCGTCCAGCTAGTCTAAGACGAGCATTTGTAGTTAAGTCTATAATTAAGTCTTTTTTGGGGGGGGGGGAATGACCAATTGTTTTGCTACATAAGACCTTAATTCCTCAGCTAGGATCATTTAGAGCCTTTTAAAGCTGCACTGAAACTGGACCTTTAACCCATTGATCCCCATTAAAGCCCACTATATGGAGAAAAATCCTGTAATGTTTTCCTCATAAACCTTATTTTCTTTCCGACTGAAGAAAGAAAGACATGAACATCTTGGATGACATGGGGGCAAATAAACTATCAGGACATTTTTATTCTGGAAGCGAACTTCTCCTTTAATTGTACTCTAAAAATGTACCAAAACGTCCTTTTCAAAAGAGCACTAACCTGAGCTGACTGGAGCTCCTCTGTGGATACTCCAGGCTGATGAGACTCGATGCATTGAATGGAATTTTGATCTTGGTCAGAATTTCCTTGTTGAGAACTCTCATCTTCCAAGATCTTCTTCAGGGCTGGTGTCTTTCCAAACAGCGTCTGAACATCTTGGAAGTGAGCAGTCTGACCCTCTGGAGTACAGCTTGTCTGCAGGACCTCAGGCAGTTTCTCAGCCTCTAGAAGGTTTCCTTCCACTTGTTTAAGAGCCTACAGAGAATCCACCAAGGCAGTTAGTCTCATTACATTAGGACTGGAGAAGGATAATCGAAACTATCATTTCTATTGCAGTTCATAGATTGTAAAAAAAATTATGCTTATCTGAGGTGAACTAAAATGTAATGGAAGTTACATCAAATTACCTATAACCTTGGTGAGGTTTTAGTACTGGATACATTTCTAAAACAAAGTTTAGTGATACAGTGTTTTACATTTGAGAGTGTATGATTGTTTGTGAATGGTTTCTCTCTGTCTTTTACCTTTAAAGCATTTGAATCATCAGAACTGTCCTCTATCTGGCCCTGTAGAGAGTCCAGACTCTGTTGCCTCTGTTTTATTAACATTGTGCACTTCAGCTCCTCATTCATGCTCTCACCAACACACACATCCTGAACAAAAACATTAACACCATTAGATGTAAACAGGACTGTGCAGCAGATAAATATGTCTGAGAGACTTTTATGGAGTTATATTACAGTCACAAATTGCTCAGCTATTATTGCAAATCAAACACCTAATATATTATTTAATATAATATACAGTTGAAAAAGTTTGAAAAAGGTCAAAAGTTTACATCCCCCTTTCAGAATCTGTAAAATGTTAACAATTTGACCAAAATAATCATACAAACTGCATGTTATTGTTTTAGTATTGACCTGAATAAGATATTTCACATATAGATGAGCTGGTTCAAAAGTTTACATACACTTGATTCTTTATATGGTGTTATCTGAATGATCCACAGCTGTGTTTTTGTTTTGTTTTTTAATTTAGTGATAGTTTTTCATAAGTCCCTTGTTTGTCCTGAACAGTTAAACTGCCTGCTGTTCTAGAAAAAATCCTTCATGTCCCACAAATCTGTTGGTTTTCAGGATTTTTGTGTATTTGAACTCTTTCCAACAATGACTGCATGATTTTGAGATCCATCTTTTCAGACTGAGGACAACTGAGAGACTCATATGCAACTATTACAGAAGGTTTATGTACTCACTGATGCCCCAGAAGAAAAAAAAAAAGCATTAAGAGCCAGGGATGAAAACTTTTTAACAGAATGGAGAGGCGTATATTTTTCTTATTTTGCCTAAATATCTTTTTTTTTTTTCATTACCCATTCAGAGGCTACAGAAGATAGTTACATGTTTCTCAGAAGACAAAATAAGTTAAATTTACCCTGATGTTACCATTCGGGTGACAACAGTGTTAATACCTGTAAGCTTTTGAACAGGGTCATTTTTATAAATTGAACTATTATTTCTCTTGTGGCTATATGAAAATGTCTTTTATGTGAAATATCTTATTTAGTTCAGTATTAAATAAAGAATAACATCTTGTATGATCCCTTTTATTTTAATAAAATAATTAACATTTTGCAGATTCTGTAAGGGGGGGAATGTACACTTTTGACCACAACTGTAATATAAAATAATATAATATAATATAATAGGCAGGGAAAGGAGAAAAGGGCTGTTCAAAAATAAAGTGCGTCAGATGTTCCTTTTACTCTATGGTGGACTGAAATGGAATTTAAATTGCTGTTAACAGACAGTCCATAACTCCTAGAACTGAAGTAGTTACTAAGAAACAAAATGAATCTATCAAAGCTAAAATTGTTCATATTTCAGTTCAAGCCATTTTAAAAACCCACACCTCCAGACCCATGACAACAAAATTACCTGCACTGCTGTGAGTTTCTCTTCAAGTGTGACCTGTCTATTCACATCCTCAAGAACCTGAAAATCCCCCTTCAGATGCATTTCACTGGCCGAGCTGCAGGCCTGCTCTTTGAAGTCCAACTCAAGAAGTGGATCTTGTGTCTTGACTCCATGTGACTGTTCCTCTGTTTTACCATTAAATTTAGACTTGATCTCAGGCCCAATATCTTGTGCTTTTTTAATCAAGGGCTTGACATGCTTAGGGTCGTGGGCCATTTGATTTTCAGGCCTGTTGGGGGTCATTGCTTGCTCTCTCTTGTCTATGACTAGCTCTCTAGCCGTGCAGATGCTGTCTTGAAGGTGAGCTCCGCCTTTAGCCAGTGCCTGCAGGTTTTCCTGACCTGCAATGCTGGCCAGCAGATTTATCTGCTGTAGTAAAGCATCGACCTGATCTGCCTCCGCTTCAAGCTGCTTTGATAAGCCCTGTCAGCCAAAATGGTAGGATTGAGAGTTGAAATTACTGTTTTGTATGTGACAAAATCAGCCACAACAGAAATGTACTACACAGCTGCATTACTTTCCAGTGTGTTTAAGGCTTAGTCTTAAGACATAAACATTCACCTGGATTGTGTTGAGGACCTGTGGGCGTTCGGATGTAGTTGGTGAGGTCAGTGCATTTGTGATAGTCTGAATGGAGGACAGGCGATTTGCGATATCAAATGCCACCTTCCTTTTGGCAGCTTCCAGCTGTCTGAAAACATCACTGGTCTCAGAAAAGAGCTCCTTCACCTCTGCCATCTTTTTCCTCAGCTGACTCTCAATCACCTTTAAAAATGAACTACAGTAAATTTGCTGAAACTTGAAGACTAATACATGAGGTTATCACATCATTTTTACATACAAATGTCATTACACATTGTTTAGCATTAATTTAAAGGGGACATCGGATGCCCATTTTCCCCAAGATGGTATGATTCCTTAAGGTCATGAAATGGTTGTGTGAAACAACACCCTTTCTACCTGGTCAAAAACAGCTCTGTTAACAGTGATTCGTTTTCGGTACATGTCTCTTTAAATGATAATGAGCTGCTCACTTTGTCCCTCTCTTCTGTTTTTTTGTGTATTTGGTGGGGCGTTAGCATCAAAAACAAAAGTAATCCACTTTGTCCTCAGTAAGGTTGGAAGAAAATGAAGAATCTTATGTTCACTTCTCAAGCTACAAAACATCTGCATTGCTTAGAGACATTGTTTACGCTACAGCTCCTTGAGCGTGGAGAAAATAGCAGACAGTGTACAACTGGCTGAGGGTGGGAATATGCGAATACAGGACTGTCTGTCAGCAGTTGTGGGCGGGGCTTGGGCAATATGACATCATACTGCTCCAAATATCTAAACGGCTTGATGATTGAGACCATTCAGGTTTTTTGGGGATTAAAAAAAAAGGAGTGAATGGACTTATCATTGTAGAGTGGTTATATACACATACTGCTAACACACATTTATATACAAACACAATGTAAAAGTTAATTTTGCATCCAATGTCCCCTTTAGCTTTGTGAAAAGTTGCTGGTGTGTCAGAAAATCACCTGTAGCTCCAGTGGGAACTCGTGACTCTGCAGCATCTCCTGGATCTCTGAAGATCTGCGATGAAAATGTTCAATGTTCTCCTCTTGAACCCTGAGCTCATCCTGTAAAAGACAATTAGATTTGACGCAGAAACTGTCAGCTGCGACATTTATAACAAAAAAATGGTTTTAATCAAAGGCTTCACCATTTATGTAAGACTAATATACATATGAAACATCACAACTGTAAATACAGTTGCAATAAAAATTATACAACCCCCTTGACCTGCAAGACATTTTGCGGCAAAGAACAACATTTTGTGAAGTCATCAGTATACTATTGGAGAAAGTTTATTAATACACATTTAAGTAATTCTGAGAACGTAAGTTCATGAAAAGAAATTTGCTCTAAATGTTCACGATCAAAATGATTCAACCCCCAAAGTAAAACTTTTATTCTGCAAAACCACCAATAAACACTGCTTAAAAAGTGCTTAGAAGCTTCTGTCACCTCTTTACTGCAATCTTGGCCCATTCCCCACCTGAAAAAGCTTTCAGTTCACTAATAATCTTTGGTTTTCACTTTGCCACTGTCTTCTTCAAATTCAAATCCAAATATTTTCAATGCAAATTAAATCTGTAGTTTGAACAGACCACTCAAGAACATTCTATGACTGAACCAAGCAAAAGTAGATTTGGATGTATACTTTGGTGCAAAGACTGAGGCTAATGATCAATAGACTTTCCCGCAGGACAATCATCCCAAAGACATTACAATTCTTGCCAAAATGGCCTCATACTTCTCATACTAATCCATAATTTCCCTTATACGGACATGTTTTTCACTTCCGGCTACAGTTACACAACCCCATAACGGGACTGATCAAACTCAGTGTTTGACGATGGAGATGGTGTTCTTTTGCTTACAAGTTTAGCCTTTTTTGCACCAGACACACCGCTGATCCATGGGGTCCAAAAATTCCAGTTTGAACACATCACTCCATAAAACATTCTTCCAGAACTCCACAGGTCTATCCAAATGAATTTTAGCATAGTCAAGCCAGCCTTTTTGTTCTTCTGGGTCAGAAGTGGTATTCTGCAAAATGCCTTAACATGAAGGCCATACTTGTCTAGTGTTCTTCTTATACACTGCATTAAAATGTTTTTCCTTTTTTCATTGGGTCATCTTGCAAGGCTTTAGTTGTACATTGCAGGTTTTCTCAGTTGCTCTGATCAAACATGTTATTGCTTTATTATTGTGCTTTTTCTTTCTCAACACCCTCAAACGTTTTTATGGTACAACATAAAAACTGGCAGCTTAAACTAAGGAATAAGGCTGCCAGCTGTGTCTCTAGAAGCTTTTAATGTCTTGAAAATCTTCATGTACAGATTTTTAATACAACTATTTCTTCTCTATAGCTTTTGTGAGAGCTCGGTTGACTTTGTCATTTTAGCTACTGAAACTTCAGCACATGCATGGGGCTAAATGCATGCATGTGTAACACCCCCAAGTCATTTAGTCATTTTTTAAATAGCATGTCTAAAGTCTTAATTAAAACAGCAATGCTGAATAAGGGTTAAATAATTATAAAGTTACATTAGATATTGACATTATCACTTTTAATATGCCAGTGAACTGTTGTAGATGCATTTTTTATAAAGCTCTGGATCCTTGAATTTGAAATAAAAAACATTTGATTAAAAAAAAACAAAAAAAACAAACAAAAAAAAAAACAGTAAAATCTTAAAAAATGTAAAGCTGAATTATATGTCTTACTCCAGTCCTTGGTGCCACATGATTTATTTATTTATCTTTCTAATACAGTCGTGGCCAAAAGTTTTGAGAATGACACAAACATTAGTTTTCACAAAGTTTGCTGCTCAACTGCTTTTAGATCTTTGTTTCAGTTGTTTCTGTGATGTACTGAAATATAATTACAAGCACTTCATCCGTTTCAAAGGCTTTTATCGACAATTACATGACATTTATGCAAAGAGTCAGTATTTGAAGTTGGCCCTTCTTTTTTAGGACCTCTGCAATTCGACTGGGCATGCTCTCAATCAACTTCTGGGCCAAATCCTGACTGATAGCAACCCATTCTTTCATAATCACTTCTTGGAGTTTGTCAGAATTAGTGGGTTTTTGTTTGTCCACCCGCCTCTTGAGGATTGACCACAAGTTCTCAATGGGATTAAGATCTGGGGAGTTTCCAGGCCATGGACCCAAAATTTCAACGTTTTGGTCCCCGAGCCACTTAGTTAGCACTTTTGCCTTATGACACGGTGCTCCATCGTGCTGGAAAATGCATTGTTCTTCGCCAAACTGTTGTTGGTGTTGGAAGAAGTTGCTGTTGGAGGGTGTTTTGGTGCCATTCTTTATTCATGGCTGTGTTTTTGGGCAAAATTGTGAGTGAGCCCACTCCCTTGGATGAGAAGCAACCCCACACATGAATGGTCTCAGGATGCTTTACTGTTGGCATGACACAGGACTGATGGTAGCGCTCACCTTTTCTTCTCCGGACAAGCCTTTTTCCAGATGCCCCAAACAATCGGAAAGAGGCTTCATCAGAGAATATGACTTTGCCCCAGTCCTCAGCAGTCCATTCACCATACTTTTTGCAGAAGATCAATCTGTCCCTGATGTTTTTTTTGGAGAGAAGTGGCTTGTTTGCTGCCCTTCTTGACACCAGGCCATCTTCCAAAAGTCTTGGCCTCACTGTGCGTTCAGATGCGCTCACACCTGCCTGCTGCCATTCCTGAGCAAGCTCTGCACTGGTGGCACTCCGATCCCGCAGCTGAATCCTCTTTAGGAGACCATCCTGGCGCTTGCTGGACTTTCTTGGATGCCCTGAAGCCTTCTTAACAAGAATTGAACCTCTTTCCTTGAAGTTCTTGATGATCCTATAAATTGTTGATTTAGGTGCAATCTTAGTAGCCACAATATCCTTGCCTGTGAAGCCATTTTTATGCAACGCAATGATGGCTGCACGCGTTTCTTTGCAGGTCACCATGGTTAACAATGGAAGAACAATGATTTCAAGCCTCACCCTCCTTTTAACATGTCAAGTCTGCCATTCTAACCCAATCAGCCTGACGTAATGATCTCCAGCCTTGTGCTCGTCTACATTCTCACCTGAGTTAACAAGATGATTACTGAAATGATCTCAGCAGGTCCTTTAATGCAGTGGTTCTCAATCCTGGTCCTGGGGGACCCCTGCTCTGCACATTTTGCATGTCTCTTATTTAACACACCTGATTGAGATCTTCAGCTTGTTAGTTCAGTTCATGGATCTCTCTCCTAATGAGCTGATCTCAATCAGGTGTGTTAAATAAGGGAGACATGCAAAATGTGCAGAGCAGGGGTCCCCCAGGACCAGGATTGAGAACCACTGCTTTAATGACAGCAATGAAATGCATTGGAAAGTTTTTTTCGGGATTAAGTTCATTTTCATGGACTATGCAATTCATCTGATCACTCTTCATAACATTCTGGAGTATATGCAAATTGCTATTATAAAAACTTAAGCAGCAACTTTTCCAATTTCCAATATTTATGTAATTCTCAAAACTTTTGGCCACGACTGTATTATGATTTGGTGCTTAAGAATCATTTATTAATATTTAATTTATTAATACCATGGTGCATATTTTTCTTCTGGATTTTTTGACTGAGAGAAAGCTCAAAGAACAGCATTTCTCAAAAATATCTTAATTTGTGTTCTGAGGATGAACAAATGTCATACAGTTTGGAACGACATGAGGGTGAGTAATTAATGAATTTTCATTTACTGGGTGAACTAAACCTTTAACATTGGTCTCCAATTCTAACACGTGTATTTGAAAGTTATACCTAAAATTCGTCTACTGACAAAATTTTACCTGCATGGCAGACACATCCTGCTCCGTCTGAAAGGGGTGTGACTCAGCAAGTGTCATCAGATTTTGAGCACTCCAGCCCTCCACCTCTCCAGCCAACAGTAAGAGTTTTTCCCAAAGAGAAAAGCCAGCTTGAAGACTGTCCAGATGACAGTCTGTCTTCTCAGTGACCTGAAATAGTAGGTTAATGCCAACACTGAACATTATCAGAGAAAGAAATTGAGAGCATTTATATCATACTACGGCATTATGAGGGAACATACATCAAGCCAGCGGTCCATAAGGGTGTCAGCCTCACTCTCAAATGGAGCTTCTGCACAGTCTGGGATCCTTCTCATCAGAGACTGGAGCTGTCGACACACAGCTCTGAACTCCTCCACCCCATCCCCAAGACCACTGAGATCTGACTTTATACTGGTCACCTGCACACACATACACAAAATGGAAATAGTCACGCTTTTATTCACACTCATTCTGACCCCAGATTTATGAAGATGTAGTATGCATTTTACAAAATAACAATCTGCAGTTAAAGGAGAAGTTCACTTTCAGAAGAAAAATGTACAGATATGTACTAACCCCTTGTCATCCAAGATGTTCATGGCTTTCTTTTTTCAGTCGTAAAGAAGTTATGTTTTTCAGGAAAAAAGTACAGGATTTTTCTCCATATAGTGAACTTCTATCTATGGTGCCCCGAGTTTGAACTTCCAAAATGCAGATTAAATGCAACTCTAAACGATCCCAACTGAGGAAAAAGAGTCTTATCTAGTGAAACAAACCGTTATTTATATACTTTTTAACCTCAAAAGCTTGTTTTGTCTCTCTTTGCGATGTGCATGAGTACACTGTTTCCTGCCAAAATATCTAAAAATTCTTAAATCAAGAAGGATTTTCTGTTTTCAGAAAAAAATATTCAAAATTAAGTGAGTTTTTGCTTAGAACAAGCAAAATAATCTGCCAATGGGGTAAGCAAAAAATCTTATTTCAAACAGAAAACAGAATTATTTTTCTTACCCCATTGGCCAATTATTTAGTCTTATCTAGTGAAACAATCTGTTTTTTTTTAATTACAATTTATATACCTTTTAACCTCAAATGCTTGTTTTGTCTCTCTCTGCGATGTGCATGAGTACACTGCAAAAAAAATGTTTTTCTTACTTAGATTTTTTGTCTTGTTTCAAGACAAAATATCTAAAAATTCTTAAATCAAGAAGGATTTTCTAGACAAGTAAAAAATATTTTCTTGTTTTCAGAAAAAAAAAGAAGTCAAAATTAAGTGTGTTTTTGCTTGAAACAAGCAAAATAATTGGCCAATGGGGTAAGAAAAATAATTGTGTTTTCTGTTTGAAATAAGATTTTTTGCTTACCCCATTGGCAGTAAAAACTTCATTGGAGTTTCAAGTAAAAACTCACTTAATTTTGACTTTGAAAATATTTTTTACTAGTCTAGAAAATCCTTCTTGATTTAAGAATTTTTAGATATTTTGTCTTGAAACAAGACAAAAAAAATCGAAGTAAGAAAACATCGCAGAGAGAGACAAAACAAGCATTTGAGGTGAAAAAAGTCAAGATATTTTGGCTGGAAACAAGGCAAAAAATCTAAGCATTTTTTGCAGTGTAGTCTGTGCATCTCTGGTTAAAAACTCCCATCTTATTTTCTCCCTCAAATGCATAAATCATTTCAAAATCATCCTACATCACTGCACTGCACAAGTACTTCAAATTGAACATTCGAAGAAAATCAAACACCTTTAACAAAAAAGGTAAAACAGCGATGTAGGCGATTTTGAAGTTGAGGGACAAAATGAGATGGGAGTTCAGGTAGAGCAAGAAAAGATGTGCGTTTGAGGTTAAAAAGTATATAAATTTTAATTAAAAAAAGAAAATAACCGATCATTTTGCGAGATAAGATCCTTCTTCCTTGGCTGGGATCGTTTAGAGCCCTTTGAAGCTAAATGTAAACAGCATTTTGGAAGTTCAAATTTGGGGCTTCATTGAAGTCCACTATATGGAGAGAAATGCTGCAGTTAATACTGCCATCTGCAGTCCACCAGGAATGAAAGCACTGAAGCACTTTCCAGTTTTTTGTACCTTACTGATCAGGAGCTGTAGGTTGTCTTTGCCCATATAGGAGGCTTGATCACCAATCGTCTGCTCTGCTTTCTGCAAAGTACTGCCTAAGTGATTTCGGCAGCTCTGGAACTTCTTCAGTAGTTCACTCAGAGAGACACATTGTTCACGACTGAAACAGAAACCGATATGTACATATTTAGCAATATGTGCAAGAAAAAGCCCCCCCCCCCCCAAAAAAAAACTATAATCATGTGCATTTCTCGTCACCTCTCTGTGACTGCTTTGTGTGCGTTTTCCCATTGCATCTGTAGCTCTCTGATTCCTGTGTCTGAGGCGTTTGTCTGTGCACAAGTATTTCTCAGATCCTGAATCTCTGAGCGTAGTGCAACCAGTTTGCTCTCCATGTCTGTCAGGAAGCGTAACCTGAGAAAGAGAGACATTTGTGAGACTGAGAAAGAGGCATATTGTCTATGCATATTGTTTAAATTTTTATAATCTCCATAATAATAATTTATTTTAATTTTATTTAATTCACCCTTGAAAAATCGATTATTTTAATTAACATATCTAGCACTTTTTTAATAAATTAAATTTAAAAAAGTATTAAACTGCAATATACAAAATAAAATAAATGATTTATAAAGCATGTTTAATTTTATACAAAACAAGAGGGAAAAGCAGCAAAAAAAGCTAGCATTTTTAAATGTAATAATTTAATTTAGCCTTGAAAATATCTATTATTTTAATGAACATAACTAGCACCTTGTTTTAATACATTAAATAAAATAAAAAATGTACTAGTAATGATAATTAAAAAAACTGCAATATACTAAATAAAATGTATAAAGCATGTTTAATTTATTTCATGCAAAACAAGAGAAAAAAAGAAGCAATCCTGTTTTATTAAATTGGTTTCATTTTAAATTGTTTATGGCAATTTTATTTTAGTAAACAATACTACCATTTTAATTTAGCCTTGAAAATATCAATTATTTTAATTAACGTAACTAGCACCTTATTTTAGTAAATTAAATTAAATCAAAAAGGTACTAGTAATGTTAATTTAAAAAAACAACTGCAATTTACAAAATAAAATAACTGATAAAGCACATTTAATTTATTTTATGCAAAATAAGAGGGAAAAAAGGAATCCTGTTTTATTAAATTGATTTTATTTTAAACTGTATATTGCAATTGTTTTTTTAATAAACATAACTACCATTTTAAATTAATTTAACTTAATTTAGCCTCAAAAATATCAATTATTTTATTTACCATAACTAGAACCTTGTTTTAATAAATTAAATTAAATCAAATCAAAAAGGTACTATTTATGTTAATTTAAAAAAACAACTGCAATTTACAAAATAAAATAATTGATAAAGCACATTTAATTTATTTTATGCAAAATAAGAGGGAAAAAAGGAATTCTGTTTTATTAAATTGATTTTATTTTAAACTGTATATTGCAATTGTTTTTTTAATAAACATAACTACCATTTTGAATTAATTTAATTTAGCCTCAAAAATATAAATTATTTTATTTACCATAACTAGAACCTTGTTTTAATAAATTAAATTAAATCAAATCAAAAAGGTACTAGTTATGTTAATTTAAAAAAACAACTGCAATTTACAAAATAAAATAATTTTTAAAGCACATTTAATTTATATGCAAAACAAGAGGAAAAAGAAGCAATCCTGTTTTAGTAATTTTTTTTCTTATTGTATATTGCAATTTATATTTTACTAAATATTACTATCATTTTTAATTCAACTGCATTGAACTGAATTAAAATTTAGCCTTGAAAATTATGTATGCAAGACATTCAGCCTAGGCATTAAGCAAAGGCAAAAGCACTCACGCCATCACAAAATTTTTTATATTTATATTATCTCCATACAATATAAAATAAATAAAAATACATCTAAAGAACACTTAATTTGTTGTATGCAAAACAAGAGGAAAAAGAAGTAATCCTGTTTAAGTAAATTGTTTTTTAATTGTATATTGCAATTGATATTTTACTAAATATTACTAGCATTAATTTAATAGTAATTAATTGAACTGAATTGAATTTAGTTTAGTCTTGTAAATAATGTATGCAAAACAAAGAAAGAAAAATCTGAATTAAATTTAATTAAACGCTAGTAATATTTAGTAAAATATCAATATATATATATTTTTAATTTAATTTAAGCATGCATGCAAAAGAGAGCAAGTAAAAAAAAAATAAAAAAAAATAAAAACACAGAGGCAGGTCTGAAGCAAGTCTTCTGACCTGTGCTGTAGTGCAGGAAGTGTAGGCTCCTTCAGCCCATGTTTCTCAAGCGCCGTCAGCACCTCCCTGAGGGCGACCTGCAGGCCCATCCTCTTCCTACCAAATGCTCTGTCCCTCTGTTCTCCCTCCGCTTTTCCTTTCCCTCCTCTGTCAGATGGCTTTAGTCCAACAGCCAGTCTGGCCTCCACCTCTTCGGCATGCAAAGCCAAAGCTGACACCATCTCATGACAGCTGCCTGGTTTATCATCCAGACTTATTCTCAAACCAGCATCAACCAGCAATCGGTCTAGCTGAACCGATTCTTCCCTGGCTTTCTGAAGGCTTTGCCGGATGGAGACTAAACTGCGATCGGAAGTGCTATGAGCTGCATTGAGGTCGGCATTCACCTGCTGGAGACGGGATAGGAGCTTCACAAGGCCTATCAGGGCGGTCTCACTCTTTCTCAGACCTTGTCTTTGCTGCTCCAAGCATTTGGTGCGGTCCTGGAGAGTTTGCTGCAGGGGAAGATGAGCTTGCAGCTCAATGTGACTAACTGAACCTCCACTCTTATCAAGCAGAAACAGCTCTTTCTCGATACTTTCATCCAGACACTGAATAAAAAACAAACAAAGAGCTTAGTTTGAACACGCAAAGCATATCAGTTCATGTAAGGTACATTATGCAAATATTTGAATGTATGTTTCAAATGAGGAAGCAAACATTTCTTAAAGAAAACCCTGGGCATTGTACAATGGCATTTTAGTGGCACCTTAAAATAGGAAAAAAAAAAAAATCCACGATTACAAGATTTTCGATTATTCTCAAAACATTGACTTTATTCTCTTAATTTTGACTATTTTCAAAATTTCAACTTTATTCTAGTAATTCTGACTTTATTCTCGTAATTTCAACCTCATTCTCGTAATTTCTACTTTATTTTCAAAATATTTCAACTTTATTCTCGCAATTCCAACTTTATCCTCGCAGTTCAGACTTTTTCATAATTCCGACTTTATTCTCTAAACGTTTCGACATTATTCTATGCATTTCGACTTTATTCTCATACTTTTGACTTTATTTTCAAAATATTTCAACTTTATTCTCGCAATTCAGACCTTTTCATAATTCCGACTTTATTTTCATAATTCTGACTTTTTTCTCTAAATGTTTCGACTTTATTCTAAGCATTTCGACTTTATTCTCATATTTTTGTCGTTATTTTCGAAATATTTCAACTTTTCTCGTAATTTTGACTTTTTTCTCGTAATTTCAAAATATTTCAACTTTTTTCTCGTAATTTTGACTATTCTCTAAACATTGACTTTTCTCGTAATTTTGACTTTATTATCATAATTTCAACTTTATTATAATTTTAACTATATCATCATAATTTTGATTTTATTCTTAAAACATTTCGTCTTTATTCCTGAATTTCGACTTTATTCTCGTAATTTCGACTTTATTCTCGTAATTTTTACTTTATTTTCCAAAATATTTAAACTTTATTCTCGTCATTTTGGCTTTATGCTCGAAACATTTAGACTTTTCTCGTAATTTCGACTTTATTTTCTAAATATTTCAACTTCATTCTTGCAATTTCGACTTCATTCTCAAAACATTTTGACTTTATTCTCGCAATTCAGACCTTTTCATAATTCCGACTTTATTTTCATAATTCTGACTTTATTCTCTAAACGTTTCGACTTTATTCTCATATTTTTGTCTTTATTTTCGAAATATTTAAACCTTTTTAAACCTTTTTAAACTTTTCTCGTACTTTGACTATTCTCTAAACATTTTGACTTTTCTCGTAATTTCGACTTTATTCTCGTAATTTTGACTATTTTCCAAAATATTTAAACTTTATTCTCGTCATTTTGGCTTTATGCTCGAAACATTTCGACTTTTCTCGTAATTTAGACTTTATTTTCTAAATATTTCAACTTTATTCTTATAATTTCAACTTCATTCTTGCAATTTCAACTTTATTCCAAAAAAACAGGACATGCTAAAGGATCTAAAATAAACAACTCTAGAAAATATGCTCAAGCTGGACATTTTTACATAAAAAAATATATGTATTTTGTGCCAGTTGTCTAATTAGACAAATGTGAGGTGAGGTAAACATTTAGATCTGCATGCATGAAAATGAATTTGGAAGATAATGTACCTTTAGTTCTTCATGTAGATTTTTGGGATCAACAATTGCAAAGTTTCTAATATTCAGTGGTTTCTGACTGATCTGTTGGATCTGATCAGAAATCAGTCTGATCTGATTGTCTGCGGACTCCAGCAGTTCTACTGTAGTTTCAAGGGACTTCACCCTAAACAATATATAGAACAACATTATTACTGTGCCACTTACACAGTTATGCATAACAGTAGTTCTGCTCCAAAACCTAGCAAGCTCTCTTGCAAAATGGTCACAAATGACTTGTAACAAATTTGAACATGCTTTACAATGTCAATGAGATTTCAATTTTATTTCATACCACTAAATCAGCCTTCAAGGTCACCAATTATCTCCTAATAACCTCAGATTCTAGTTCTCTCCCTGTTCTTTACCTATATGATCTTAGTGCCGCGTTTGATACCCTCAATCACAATCTTTTACTTAACTGTCTTGAAACCATCTTTGGGGTTTCTGAGAAGGTTTTAACCTGGTTTAGATCATATCTCTCTGATCATCGACAGTTTGTCTGTATGAGTGGTCAAGGGTCTGAGATCGGCTCTGTCCCTACAGGTGATCTTCAGGGACTGATTTTAGGCATTTATATATTTCCCCTTGAATTACTTTTAAGATGACTTGGACTTAATTACAGTTGCAATCGAAATTATTCAACCCCCTTGACCTGCAAAACATTTTACTGCAGAGAACATATTGTAAAACAATTCAACAAAAGCATCAGAACACTATAAGAGAAGGTTTATTAACACACATGAGTAATTCTGAGAACACAAGTTGATGAATAATGAAAAAAAAAAATCAAATTGGCTCTAAACATATTCATGTCATGTTCAAAATGATTCAACCCTCAAAAGTAAAATTTGGTGCAGAATCTTTTATTCTTTAAAAGCACCAATTACTTCTGCTTGGAAGTGCTTAGAGGCTTAATGTCTTAGAAATCTTCATATAGTCTTAGACTTTCTGAAGTAATAAAATTATTTCTTCTCTATAGCTTTTGTGAGAGTTCTGTTGACTTTGCCATATGTGCTACTTAAACTTCAGCACATGCATGGAATAAATGCATGCATGTGTAACAGCTCAAGCCAATTCGTTTTTTTAATAGAGTTTCTAAAGGTTTAACTGTGTTTTAAGACAATTGTTCCCCCACTATACAAATAATTGACTTAACAGCAAAATTGAATAGGGGTTGAATAATTATGACATAGCTGTGTTGTTAAAAAAAAAACATTATATATTGACATTATCACATTTGAATGCCAGTAATCTGTTATACATGCATGTTTTATAAAGTCCTGGATCTTCAGAAAGGCTTGTATTTGTAAAGTACTTCAGTCTCTGGAGGGTGGAATAATTTTGATTTCAACTGTAGTATTTTTATGCAGACAACAATCAGATTTAATTCTAAGCCTGGTCAAAATATAAATTGTTCATTTCGAATCACATTGTTATTATGAGAAAAATAACTGAGATCTTGCTTATTGTCACTTCTTAACAGCTTTGTAAAGCTGGTTAACTAATTTTAAAATGCAGATTTTTCTGTTTTAGAGTTACAAACTAAATAAAAAAAATTAGGAGTTAAATTTGACCCAAGCCAAAGAACTCCTTTTTTCATCCCAGAAATCCTAAATTCCTAAATATCATCCTTAATTTCATATTCTAGTCTGTTTTAAAATGTTTTGCATGTGTTGCATCTTTATCTGTTTGTTTTATTATATAAAGTGCCTTGAGAAGCTTTGACATTGGGCAAAATAATTCATTTTTATTTACTCTAAACTGTTTTAGGTTTCATAAATGAATGACAAATGTTTAAAATCAACATTTTTCCTTATCCACAGAGTTGTCTCAGTACATTCTGAATTGCCTACATGTCTCACCTGGCCTGAATGCACATCTGTTGTTCCCTCCACTGTTGAAAGAGCTGAGCTTTCTCCTTACAGATGTTACAGCTATCCTCCACGTGCTGAGAGCTCTGGGAACCCTGAAGCTCAAACTCACACCACAGAGCCTCTGTCTGGTCCTTAACAGCCTAAAAGAGCACACAGCTATTTGTATATAAAATGCACCATAATGCAAGAAAATGGAGAAGGAGACTAACCAGGAGGTGCTGGAGTTGAGTCCTCAGTGAGTCAGCAGAAATATTGCCATTGCTGCCGGGGCTGATGGGAAACTCTGATCCCAGCTGCTGACTGTTGTTAAGCAGCTGCTGCTGGAAGACTGAGCGAACAGCACTGCAGCTGAAAGCAAAATAAATGCAATTAAATTATTAAATATTTATTTTTAATGAATAAATAATACATTTTAAATTTATAAGTAATCATTATGAACATATTTAAAGGTAGCATAATATAAATTGCATATAAAATTGTTTTAATATTTCATTTTTTACATCCTTAGTATTAACAGAGTAATTTGTATCCTAAGTGTTTACCTGCTCTGAGCTTCCTCTGTGGTAACCTCTTCTTCCTGTGCTGAACAGGGGTGGATGACGGTCCTCTCTGGTATCTGTTTCACCTCCACGATGTTGGTCTGGACAACAGCCTATGAGAGAGAACGACCAGAGCGTCATTACAAGTAGGGGTCAAAAGACCCCAGAGCGAGCAAATACACACTTCAGCAGCCCTAGCCAATCTCAGCAGATTAACTCCTCTGAGCTGTCCATGTGCTTAAGAAGGTCAACGACATCCAATCAGAGCTGAGAAGTTCTCATAAGGTTTATCTCTGTTTGGCTACAAGCAAACTTGACAATGCCAAGAAAACGTGCCGAGTTAACACAAGGCAGATATAGACCTCACAGATGCTCAACTACCTGCCAGTGTACATGCATGCTAGTGTGAAGGCCGAGAGAAATAATAATAATAAAAAAACTCTTAAAAAGAATTGCATTGATCAAAAAGAGATAGAACAGTCACATTACGCACACAAAGACATGCAGCACATGATCACATGTACCTGTGAGTGGACGAGGCTTAGGTCATCCAGCAGTACAGTCTTTCTCAGAAGGACATTATCCTCGACTGCTCCCCCCCTGCTGTGAACACACACACGCGCACATGTTTACTTATATAAATATATACAGTGGCTTGTGAAAGTATTCATACCCCATAAAAGTTTTATGTTGTTGCCTTGATAAACTGTTTTAAATTACTTTTTTTTCCACACCAATCGACACTACACAAAGCAAAAACAAAATTGGCACAACACTGTAAATTCAATAATAATGAAAAACCTTTAAAAAAAAAAAGTACACTGCATAAGTATTCATACCCTTAACTCAGGTCTTAGTTAAACCACCTTTACAGTCTCAAGTATTTTTGGGTACAAGGAGACAACCCTTTAACATTTAAGCTCTGTCAGCTTGGACAGGGGCAGATGCACATTTTCAGGTTACTCCAGAAATGTTTGATTGGGTTCAATCCCAGGCTCTGACTGAGCCAATCCAGGACATTCACAGAGTTTTCTATAAGCCACTCAAAGGTGAACCTTCTGCCCAGTCCAAGGTTCTGAATGCTCTGGACTGGGTTTTCATTAAGGCCATCTCTATATTTTGCTGTGTTGAGCTTTCCTTCAACTCTGTTGAATCCCTCAGTGCCTGCATTGAAAAACAGCCCCACAGCATGAGGTTGCTACCAGCACACTTTACTTTTGAGATGGTAATCTGCAGGTGATGAGCAGAGATGGTTTCCTTCAAACATGATGCTTGGAATTGAGGTTCATTAGACCAGAGAATCTGGTTTCTCACAGTCTGAGGGTCCTTTAGGTGCTTTTTTGCAAATTCCAAGTGTGTTTTCATGTGTCTTCACTGAGGAGAAGATTGAGTCTTGCCACACCTCCATAAAGTCCAGTGAAGCAGTGATGCTTGTCCTTCTGTAGGTTCCTATCTCCACATAAGATCATGGAGCTCAACTAGAGTGAGCATCAGGTTCTTGGTCACCACTCTAACCAAAGTCCTTCTTCATCAATTGCTCAGTTTGGCCAGGAGGCCAGCTCTAGGAAGAGTCCTGGTCGTTTCAAACTTGTCCATTAAGGGTAATGGAGACTACATGCTTTTGTGAACTTTCAATGCAGCAGAATTTTTTCTGAACTCTTCCCCAGATGTGTGGCTTGATTCAAGCCTGACTCTGAGCTCTACAGACAGGGCTTAGTTTTTGCTCTAATATGCATGTTCAGCTATTAGGCTTTTTATTAAGATGTGTGTGCCTTTTTTTTTTTAAATCATAGCCATTCAATTGAATATGCCACAGGTTAAGTGTAGTAACATCTACAGGCAATATGAATGCACCTGAGAGAAATTTCAACTGTCCTAGATAAGGGTATGAATATTTATGCAATGGAATCATTTAAGTTTTTTATTTTCAATAAATTTGCAAAGATGTTAAAAACTTTTTTTTGCTTTTTCATACCATAATGGTATGGTGTGTGGAGTGTAGATTGATTAATTTAAAGCAGTTAAGACAAAAACATAGCAAAATGTGAAAAATATATTATATTATATATTTTCATTATATAACCCTAAAATTTCCACTCCGTTTCTTACGCACCCATCAGGGCATGGTGTCAGGTCACTTGTGGAGTCTGTGTGGAGTTGAATGCTCTCCACCCTCTTTGCATCGGTTCTCAGATGGGTGGTGCTGGGAAGAACACCCTCTGTGGCCTGCAGACTCTCTGTAATTCTTCTCAAGGCTTCCAGATGCACTGAACGCTCAGCTGCTGCGGCACATACCTGAGGTTTAAACCCAAAACAAAAGCTGAATGCAAACAATAATGATTTAATTGAATGTATGTTTATCTATATAGTTTGAACCATAAAATATTTCACAGAACGTTTTTCACTAATGGGAGTTAATATTAGTCAGCAAAGAAGTCCTCTTTGTGGTGCATGCATAATGGCCATTTAGAAAGGAAAAATCCCATTACAGGTAATGAGGCTTGCTAACTTAGCTAACTAACTGTGATAAGACAGAAATGCATGCAAAATGTGATTATATAGCTGAAAGGAAAACAAGTAACCGGCTATATCAACCTGTTAGAACATGCATGCAGTACAAAAATGATCCTAGTTACAAAAAACCAACCCTTGATTTAACCATACAAAAGTTATAAAACTAAGGTTTAAATGAAAACTACTAAATAAGGTTTAATGGACAGGAAAAAACTTCATTAACTGATAGAGAATTCAAGTAGTGAGTAAAAGTTACAGGTACTGAGCAAAGAAATGACTAATTTGGACTTGATGCAATTATGTTTACATGTAGCGGCATGTACATTAAGGAATGTGTTAGCCGCACACATACAGAATTACACTGCTTAAATAACAGGAGAGGGTGTTATGTGTGACCCTGGACCACAAAACCAGTCTTAAGTAGCATGGGTATATTTGTAGCAATAGCCAAAAATACATTGTATTTTATAGATTATAGACTTTTCTTTTATAATAAAAATTATAAGTGAAGATCATATTCCATGAAGATATTTCGTAAATTTCCTTCCATAAATATATCTATACATAAATATATAAACTTAATTTTTGATTACTAATATGAATTGCCAAGAACTTTATTTGGACAACTTTAAAGGTATTTAGATTTTTCTGCACCCTCAGATTCCACATTTTCAAACAGTTTTATCTCGGCCAAATATTGTCCTATCCTAACAAACTATACATCAATGGAAAGCTTTTTTTTTATTAAAAAAATAGACTTTTGGCTTTACGATCCAAAGTTACATATATAATAGATCCATCAAAAGATGCTATGATTTAATCATTAACTCCCTGGGGTCGACGGTATCGCCGGCGTGACCAGCTTACTTTTTGTACGATCAGTGCAATGCAAAAGACACTAAAAATACTCTGTCTGTTTTAGTCATACAAATTAGAGCTATACATCATTGGAAACTGGTAAGTGTGTACTTTTATTTTTGCACACTCACAAGAGCAACAGAACGTTGTGCTTTTTTTAGAATAAAGAAAACAAACAGGGTGATTTCTCTGTTTTCTCTGTCTCCGCGAACTGCTTTTAGAAATGCGTCACTTAAATCATTCAAACTCGGTGAATACTCGGCACACAAACAGAAAAGTGGTATCTACAGAAAGCTTGAGATTTATACTTTTAAACAAAGTTAGTTTTATCGAAAACAAATATTCTGTGATAAAGTAATCTATATGAAACCGAGGAGATGTCTAGTCTATCCAGTTGCAGCTAATTATATTTAATTTGATCACGCCCACAAGCTATGTTCTTTTGATATTATAATTAGCCATGTGCTACAAGCGCGGCAAGGACCGGACAAGGTCACATACGGACCAGGCCGATCTACCAAGTATCAGAAGAATATACCAATGACTAATAAACAAAAAACAAACTTAAGAGTAATAGACGACATACATTGTGTCACATTTCAATTTGTATATACTTTTCAGGAAAACATAAACGGCACGTGAATATGAGCAATTTCCAAACACTCCATAAACCAAATCACAAGAATCCAGTTCTGAGAGGTTTGTGTTTACGGCTGTACCAAGCAGCATTCAATGCACAGCTAGAAGGAGCACAATCTCTTTCTTACCTCCCATTGGGCCCTGATTGACTGAGAGAGGATGTCCATTTCTCTAAGCTGGGCTTCAGAGCCGAAATCACCCATTCCCTTTATAGCTTCTAGAAACATCTCCAACACCATAGGCCTGAGATGGCGTGACACTGCCTATAGAACAAAAAACATATTTTGTTTTGACCAAACATATGTGACCCTGGACCACTAAGCCAGTCGTAAGTAGCAATACATTTGTAGCAATAGCCAAAAATACATTGTATGGGTCAAAATTATCATTTTTTTTTATGCCAAAAATCATTATGATATTAAGTAAAGATCATGTTCCATGAAGATATCTTTTAAATTTACTAGTGTAAATTAGGGGTGGAACGGTTCACAGAAGTCACGGTTCGGTTCGTACCTCGGTTCAGACGTCACGGTTCGGTATGATTTCGGTACAGTGGAGGGAAAAGCAAAACAAAAATGCAGAAGGCAATTAGATGTATTTCCACTCACATACCCAGCAACAACCGCTGAACAACGGCAACACACAGTCCTCGTCTTTTCCACCACTCTCTCGCCTGTACTACTGTAACTGACTGGAAAAGCGAAGTTTTCCCAAACTTGCGATCTAAGGGGCCGTTCGCTTTCTTCCTGATCAACAAAGCGCTCGGGCGCTTGCGCTCCGGAAGCGTCTGCCGTTTCTAAGCAACCATCAGCTGCGCTCTAGCTCCAAGCCTATGCGTCTCCATGCATTGTTTCTTCTATTAGCGTCAAAATAATGGGGGCTTGACAAATCAAAGTTCAGGAAATCCCTGGACCACAATGATGGACCGTCGAGCTGACAAAAAATTGCAGAGTGCCAGAGAATGTAGACGGGCTCTGATAGAGCGCATACATAGGCGGAGCTCGGCTGCATCGACGCCAATCAGAGCTTCAGAGCTAAAGCGGGGATAAATATTAGCTGTCCCTAAAGAACCCGCGTATTTAACAGTAGTTCCGCATTACATTAATTATTTTGCAGGCAAGTTTTTTTTTTTTTTTCATACCGTGTATTCTCCGTTTAAATTCATGCACCGAACCGTGACCCCCGTACCGATTCGGTTCGAAACGAATACATGTACCGTTCCACCCCTAGTGTAAATACATCAAAACTTGATTTTTGATTAGTAATATGCATTAAGAACTTAATTTGGACAACTTTTACAGGTGATTTTCTCAATATTCAGGTTTTTTTTTTTTTTTGCACCCTCAGATGCCAGATTTTCAAATGGTTGTATCTGGGCTAAATATTGTCCAATTCCAACAAATTATCAATGGAATGCTTATCTATTAAGCTTTTGGATGATGCATAAATCTCATTTTCACAAAACCAGTATGACTGGTTTTGTAGTTTTTGTAGGTTTTTAAACCAGTATTTGATTGCTAATAATTATGAAAACTCTCCACATTTTCAAATGGCCTCACCTGTTTTTTCTTGGCTTGTTTTTTAGATTTTTCCCTGGTACTGATCACAGTGACGACATCCTGTATGTGTTCATGCAGGTGCTGTTTGGCTTTATCCAGTCTGCTCCTGGCCAAAGCCTGAGCTTTGGCATACACCTCATTCTGTACTGGAACATGGGGAACACCTGCAGCCTCTAATGGCTGTGAAAAGCTGTGACTTTTGGATAGAACCCTTCGCCTTTGGTGTAGGTTCGTCGGGGAGGTCTGAGGTTGCCATTTTGGTTGTGAACCAAGGTGCTGTTCGATTGGCGTTCTTTGTTGAGTCACTGTCACCGGTGTATGCAAAGTGCTTGGGCAGGATGCAAGTGAGGTTACAGGCTCATGGGGCTGAGGAAGACTGTGGCTTTTGGTCAAAACCTTTCGTCTTTGTTGTGTGGTCGCCAAGGAGGTTTGAGGTTGCCAATTTTGCGGTAAACCACGATTCTGCTCGACTGGCATGTTAAGTTTAGTCATGGTAACTGATGTAAGCAATGTGCTTGAGCTGGACGTAGTTGAAGACTGCAGAGGGTTTGATTGTTTAATGCCACTGGTTTGGCTTGAGTCTACAGAGATGACCTGAATGTCTGATGGTTCAAAGCCTCTGGCTTCACCTGAGTCTACAGATATAACCTGAAAAGAGCCTAATGGCCTAAATTCACTGGTTTGGCTTGAGATAACCTGTAGCTCAGATGGTCTGAAGTCACTGGTCTGGTTTGGGTCTACAGAGATAACCTGTAAGGGGGCTAAGCCACTGCTTTGGCTTGAGGCAGCTTGAACGTCTGATGGTCCTAAGCTACTGGTTAGGCTTGAGTCTACAGAGACCAGTTGAACTTTAGTCTGGGGTTTCATTTGAACCTTCCTGCTAACAACAGTTGACAGCAAAGGCTGTTTGCGCTCTGCATGCTGTACTTGGTATACAGCTTTTCTTTGGTCTTTTGGAGATTTATCATGAACCTGGGGCTGTACGCCACTGGTGGCTTCCAATTGTGACTCCAGCTGAGAAGAATGGAGTAATTGGGTTTGAGGTTCTACTTGGCTCTCTAGAGAAAGTTTGCTGCTTTGGAAGATCATCTGATGGTGTTGAATGATTCTAGATTGGGATTCTGGCTGAGAATGTGCCTGCACGAAAACCTTGGAAGCAGGCTGCACACCTTCAGGCTGTCCTTCACGCTTCACTCCATGAGAACTGAGCATCTCAGTAACCTCCTGAGAGACATACAGAAGTGTGTAAGAAGTTACAACATCATGATTTTAAGCATTTCTTAACCGATGGCCTGCAATGAAATTCACCTGACAGTGTAAGACAGTCCGATTCAGTCGGTCTTGTATTGCTGACGTGCTGAGATAAGGAAGGGAGGAGTTCTTCTGAACTGAGGTCACAAGCCCCTGCAGGTCTTCACCTTCTGTCACCACCTGTCCTTCCAACTGTAGACCTCTGGAGATCAGTCCCTGCAATGGGAATCAAACGAGACAATATTGTGAAAGCATTGTTGAGACCAACCAAATAAACTCAAGAACTTAGTTGATTCTGCTCACTTTGGCCCTGATGTGTGGGCCCCATTGGCCTCTATGTTGCCTTTCTTTTAGGTGGTGGCAGACCTCTTGGGCTTCTGTGCTCCAGTTTTCAAGCTCAGCCAGCCTGCCCTCGAGCAGAGATGCTGCTTTCTGGAATCTCTCACACACCTGATCCACCCGAGTCAAAGTCTCAAATGTCTGCCAAGAAAATGTCACAAATAGTCATTTGTCAATGATTTCCCAACAGTTCGTTCGAGCAGCTTTGAGTGTAAAGTTTGTAAACCCCTCCCTTCCATGAGCCTACTCTACTCTCATTGGTTAGCTGGCCTAGCCTGTTGTGATTGGCACAGAGGGGAGTACTTGAGCGAGTTAGTGAGCGCTACCATCTGTGTCATCAAGTCTGCTGTTGTTTTTGATGTCAGTGGGTTGAAGCGACCCTAATAACATAATATTTAGCCCCTGGAATGCGAATTTATCAGGAAAACCCTGACAAAAAGTGTGTATTTTACACCCCCGAACACGATTTTTTAACAGGGGACCCCCTCAAATTGCGATTGGGCTAGTTTTGAGTAGCAATTGGGCGAGTTTTGTTGTGGAAACCTGGTAACCCAGATGCACCTTTACATAAAACAACAATATAGTGCTCCAGGTCGTTCTTAAAATAATGACATGAAAACATTCTTTTTAACAGTTATGCAAGTGAATCGTGCCCAAACTGTAAACACATAACAAAACAATAATGGTGGATACGTTACCCGACTGTTAACGTGATTAACTGATGAAACACAGTTTGTAAACCAAAATATCATTCTTTACTAATATACGTAATTACAACAATGACAGTCTTCATTCATCAACACATTCTTAGGAAATAATGGATTCATGGCAAATAATATAACATTAATCGTACTTACAGGTTGTGGTTCGGAAACACTTGTTAGGCCGTGTTCACACTTGGCGTCTTTTTTGACAAGAAAAAGTTGACAAGCGCGCTTTTTTAGTTACAAAAAAATCTGGAGGCGTTGCAGCAGAGGGCATCTTTTTGTTGCTATAACAACAGCTGCAACAGTAGCCTATGTGTGGTGCAGAAATGTCGATAAAAGAGAAAGCTGGCTCTTTTCTTTTTTGACATTTTTGCCTTTTATTTGATAGGACAGTATTTAGACAGGAAGGGAAGTGGGAGAGAGAGAGGGGGGACTGGATCGGGAAAGGTCTGCGAGCCGGGACTCGAAAAAGGGATGCCCGAAGCGCAACGGCGCTACTGTACAAGTCGATGTGCTCAAGAAGCTAGCAACGCTGCAAGTCGGTTTTTAAAGTTAACGTGGAGGTGAAGCCGGTTCACAACAATAAAATAAAGGTCTACATATAACGGCACCATTCCCATTTTTTTTTGTTATGGAAACGACAGGTCTAGCTAGTCGCTTGTCATTGGTCAGCTGTCAAAAAAACGCTTGACGTAGGGCGTTTTCTTTAGAAAAGTTAAACTTTTTTCAGCTTGAAAAGACACTCTGAGCTGCAGAAAAAGACGCTGACGGTGGCGTTTAAAAAAAACGCTCAGGACTTTTTTGGAAACACGGTTTACTCCATAGGATTATAATGTAAAACAGGCGCTGGCAGTTTGAAAAAAGACGCCAAATGTGAACACGCCCTTAGCCCACATAAAGAATATTAGAAGACAAAGAAGATAAAAGCCAAGATTAGAGAAGCAGTCTTCTGTAAAATGACTAGCACACAACAAAAGGTTTGAATTGTATTGCTGTGGTAAAGTGGAAAAAAAAATCATTTTAACCACTGATTCTTCACATCTTTCAGAAATGAAAACAAAACTTGCTTTTACAGCACAGAACACAGCGTCTTCTCGACGAAAGGTAAACACACTAACTAGTGGAAGTGTTGAGGGCAGGTCAGACTGTTTGTATCTTGCGGGCAGGCGGGATTATGCTACTGTGTTACCCAGTGAGGTAGATCGTAACAAACAGAAGATTCGATAATATGATAACTTGTTAAGATGATTTTGAGTCAACTTGTTCTTTTTGGATTAAAAGCTTTGCAGACGTTACAAACTGCAATTCATTTTTTTTTTCCAAGAACCCATATGACCTGCTCTTTAACAGCAAATGGCACTGCATGCTTTAGAAACAGCCGTACTCTGCTTGCTTCCAATTCCCTACACACACTTAAAATACCTAAAATAATCATTCATTAAGTCTGAAAAGGTCACACTGGGCTGCGTTTACATTAATCTTGCATCATAAAAGCATTCTGAGCAGAGCTACAATTACATGAATTAGCGTTCTTAGGTTAGATTAGAGCGCCATCTGCTATTCAAAACTAAGCTCAGAATCGATTCCATGAAGAATGGCAATGCATTTGGAGAATCTCAGAATCAATCCACATATTGCGATGTATTGATTTATCGTTGCAACCCTACTGTGTAAGATACCTCAGTGCAGATCAGTAGTTGTTTTTGTAAACTTATTTGTACACTTGTTTTTTTACACAAATTTAGAGTTACAAACTTATAATTCTCCCAAAACACCTTTTTTGTGAAATTACAATATATACAATACAAAAGTTGAAGACAAATTTGACTGACTGCATCTATTTAATTTTGTCATAATTTATTCACTACATTTCTGTAGACTTTGCAATAAAATTGCTATTGTGAATACTTTTAGCCACGATAAAAGCCCTACTTCAAAAAAAATGGATATATACAAATATGAATTAATCAGTCTGATGAACCGGTTCACTGTAAAGAACTGACTAAAAAGAATGATTTGTTCACTCACAGACTCAATGACTCAAGAGGATTGCACCGACAGCAAGTAAATAATGGAAAAACTGGTTGTTTCAGTTGTTTCATTTTTGTGTGATTGGTCTCTTACACCTGTAATATAATATGTGACCCTGGACCTACAAAACCAGTCTTAAGTCGCTGGGGTATATTTGTAGCAATAGCCAAAAATACATTGCATGGGTCAAAATTTTTTATTTTTCTTTTATGCCAAAAATCATTAAGAAATTAAGTAAAGTTCATGTTCCATGAAGATTTTTTGTAAAATTCCTACTGTAAACATATCAAAATGTAATTTTTGATTTGTAATATGCATTGTTAAGAACCTAATTTGGACAAATTTAAAGGTGATTTTCTCAGTCTTTTTTATTTTTTTGCATCCTCAGATTTCTGATTTCAAATAGATGTATCTCAGCCAAATATTGTCCTATCATAACAAACCATACATCAATAGAAAGCTTATTTATTGAGCTTTCATATGATGTATAAATCTCAGTTTTGTCAAATTTAACCTTATGACTGGTTTTGTGGTCCAGGGTCACATATATGTTTAGCCGAAAAGGAATATTGTCTGACCTCTGGAAGAGTTTGTCTGAGTTTCTGAAGAGATTCCTCTTTGCAGTCTGGAAATGGAGACAAAGAGTTCAACTCGAACTCTGACAACTTTTTAATTATGCCCTGAGTGAATAAACAAAAAGACAAGCATTAATGACCTTGTCTAGAGAATAATACAAACTGAATGAAGCACTACAGCTAGGACAGGAAAATCAGTATACCTGGAGTTTCTTTCTGTAAATACGAATAGGTCCAGATGACACCTCAACTGTCTCTCTAAGTACCCAGCTGGCTTCCTGCATCATGCACTGAGCAGCTTGGACACCCAGGACCGCAGAGATGTGCTGAGGGGCCACTGCCTGAAAACATGCCATTTACAACACAATAAGTTTTTTTATTGTTAAACAAGCACATATTTTTTCAAAATCAACAACTGCAATCTTTTCAAGGGTGTAGAATGCTAAAAGACAAAGAGCAAAAAGCAATCACATGCTTTGATGACAGTAAGCACAGACGATGAAACAGAATGCACCTGCGGTTTGAAACACAATGGGCCACAGCACCAGCTTGTCAGTGCATTACTCAAAGAAAATGAAAATTTGTAGCAAAGATCCACCAACAAGTTAAGCAGCTTTCGGAGACAATCAGAAAAGGCTGGGTCTTGGCAGGTTAAAGCCAAACTCTTTATTTATTCCGGTAGAACAAGTTTAAATAGGAAAAACCAAAATCCGAAATAAACTCCTTGCCACACCTGCTTGCGAATCAACTGAGCAAATTCACCTAAATCAATGTGACCTTGGACCACAAAACCAGTCATAAGGGTCAATTTGTGTAAACTGAGATTTATACATCTTTAGGACATGTTAGATGTTAGGATAAGACGATTTTTGGCTGAGATGCAACCATTTGAAAATCTGGAATCTAAATATTGAGAAAATCACCTTTGAAGTTGTCCAAATGAAGTTCTTAGCAATGCATATTACTAATCAAAAAATACGTTTTGATACATTTATGGTAGGAAATTTACAAAACATCTTCCTGGAACATGATCTTTATTTATTATCCTAATGATTTTACGGCATAAAAGAAAAAGCGATAATTTTGACCCTTACAATGTATTGTCGGCTATTACTACAAATATACCCATGCTACTTATGATTGGTTTTGTGGTCCAGGGTCATAAATAGCTATTTCTTACCAACTACATTTTGCATTATTTCTGTCTTTAACAATGGGATATATTTAGCTTTTTCCTTGAATATTTCTCATACTCAATTTATATACTGAAATTGGTGGTTTAATATGAAAAATATTAAATGTGACATTATGTGTGCCAGTTTTATAATAGCCATTATCATTAAAAAGTTATTAGAAATTGCTTTATTTTGTCAATGAAAACAGCTTTTGCTTGCATTTTGCCATTTGGCAAGTGTTAATTTTGAACCCTGCTGAAAACTAGATTGGTCTGTCTTTGCAAACTTACAAACTTGGTCCTTTTTATGAAGTCAGCCCACTGCATGTTCAGTTTGCGGAGCTCTTCAGTCAGTGAGTGGCTGGTGGATGCATCGCTCATCTCAATGAGAAAGTTTCCAACCTCGTTCAGCTGGGCTTGACATGACCTCCACTTATTCAGAGCGGAGGAAAAATGTTTGTGCTGTATTATGAAAGAGATCAAAAGAAAAATGACAAATGAACATATGAAAAAAAGCAACCACAAACAAACATCATGCCCTAAGAGATGACCCTCCTGACTTAAACTTAAACATCCCAACAAAAATAAATACAAATACCACTTGCTTTGATATTGTGGAATCTAACAAAATGACATTCAACAAAACACAAAACTTTTTGGCTGCTATATACTTTGAATCTTTTTTTAGTATAGAATACCTCTTGTCCCTGTGCTTCTGATTGTTCTTCCTGCCCAAGCCAGACCTGTAATGGATACAGGCAGTCTTTGTATGACTCCCATGCAGCCAGCACACGCTCCATGGTGGATCTCACTGCTTCTGCAGCTTCTGTATTGATTCCTGTCTCATTATCGGCCTCCTTTACCTGCCTGTTCACCACAGGCGAGTCCTCTGCTGAAAACAAAACAGAGTAGAGAGGATAAATCAGACATAAATTACAGCAAGCAGCACTAGATTTCATAAAACAACAACAATATAGACTTACCCAGAGCTGCTTTCTTGGTATAACTGACTGCTGTGTCCTTCAGCTTATGAAGTGCTTCCTTTAACATCCACACCAGGCCTTGCTTGTCAACAGTCTCCTAAATTGCACATAATCATTGTTTACAATTTAAAGATTATAAAAAAAACTCTTAATTTGTGTTCAGAAGATGAACGGGTTTGGAACGACATGACGGTGAGTAATTAATGACAGAATTAAAATTTTTGAGTGAACCATCCTTTTAAATCGAAAATGGCAATGGCAAATTAGCTATTAGGATTTACTGTTTCATAGGGCTACATACATGCCAATCCTGTAGCAGAGAGCGCACAGACTCCTGGGAGCCGTAAGGTCCTCTCCACAAGCTCAGCTTTGACTTCAGACGTCCCAGCAGGTCATAAACATGGTGCATTTGCTCTCTGTATTGTAGCTTGATGCCGTGGTACTTGGCTGTCACTCTGGCACTAGTGAAACTATCAGAGAAAATGAGGAACATTAGCAAGTAACCTCAATATCTTGAACATTAGAGGAGTAGTTCACTTACAGAACAAAACTTTACAGGTACTCACCCCCTTGTCATCCAAGATGTTCATGTCTTTCTTTCATTAGTCGTTTTTTGAGGAAAAAATCAGGATTTCTTTCAATATATTGGACGTCTATGGTGCCCCCGAGTTTGATCATCCAAAATGCAGTTTAAATGCAGCTTCAAAGGGCTCTGAATGATCCCAACTGAGGACAATTTATATACTTTTTAACCTCAAATGCTCATCTTGTCTAGCTCTGTGTTTACCGGTTCAAGACAGTTAGGGTATGTCGAAAAACTCCCATCTCATTTACTTCTCCAACTTCAAAATCGCCCTACATCGCTGCAGAAGTAACGACCCAGTGTTTACAAAGTGAACATTCAGAGAAAGTCAAATGCTCTTTACAAAAAAGGTAAAACAGCGACGTAGGACGATTTTGGAGGAGAAAATGAGATGGGAATTTTTCGATATACCCTAACTGTCATGAATGGAAATACACAGAGTTCACGCAGAGCTAAACAAGATGAGCATTTGAGGTTAAAAAGTATATAAATTGTAAAATTTTTTAGAAAATAACTGATCGTTTCACCATATAAGGCCCTTCTTCCTCATCTGGGATCATTTAGAGCCCTTTGAAGCTGCATTTAAACTGTATTTTGGAAGTTCAAACTCAGGGCACCATAGAAGTCCATTTTATGGAGACAAATCTATTTACGACTGAAGAAAGAAAGACATGAACATCTTGGATGGCAACGGGGGTGAGTACATTATCTGTACATTTTTGTTCTAGAGGTGAACTTCTCTTGCTGAAAAGACCATCTTAGACTAGCAAACTGCGCTGGTTTGGTGCTAATATTGCATACAATGTTCACTACAGATGCTGGTCTTTTCAGCAAGAAGCACTGAACAGATTTTGTTTTCCAACCGTCTCTTGATGTCCTCCAGCTTCTCGACTGGCACTTGAAGACAGCCATCCTCATCTGTGTTTTGGTAGTGATGAAGGGTGTTCAAGTGCAGGCTTAAGTCCTCAACCAAGACCTAAGGAAACGAGAAGAACAAACAAAAGATAAGCAAACATAATTCAGAAATACAAAGGCAGGCATGAGAATACCTGTCTGCACACTGACCTTCAGCTGTTCTTGCTTGTGTCTGGCATCTCTGGCAGCAAGTGCATGATCTTCTGTGCTCCCGCCGTGTTCAGATAGCACAGCCTCCGTATGCTGGAGCCACCGGCCCAGAGTGTTCAGAGGGGCGGGCAAACCAAAATCAAGCTCTGTTCTGTACTCTTGTAACTAGGGGGAAGAAAATGTGCAAAATAATATTTATTTTAATTAAATGTTACAGAATTTTAAAGGAATCCCAGGGTAGTAAGACTTGTATGGCTTAATATAATGTAAAGTATGTCTCCTATTGAAATATGTGACCCTGGACCACAAAACCAGTCTTAAGTCGCTGGGGTATATTTGTAGCAATAGCCAAAAATACATTGCATGGGTCAATATTTTTGATTTTTCTTTTATGCCAAAAATCATTAGGAAATTAAGTAAAGTTCATGTTCCATGAAGATTTTTTGTAAAATTCCTACTGTAAACATATCAAAATGTAATTTTTGATTTGTAATATGCATTGTTAAGAACCTAATTTGGACAACTTTAAAGGTGATTTTCTCAGTCTTTTCGATTTTTTTGCATCCTCAGATTTCTGATTTCAAATAGAGGTATCTCAGCCAAATATTGTCATATCCTAACAAACCATACATCAATAGAAAGCTTATTTATTGAGCTTTCATATGATGTATAAATCTCAGTTTTGTCAAATTTAACCTTATGACTGGTTTTGTGGTCCAGGGTCACATATGTAGTAGAAAACCGATGAAAGAAAAAAATCCACATGGTTTTATACATATTTTTTGGACTATGGACTATATCAAGAATTAATTTTTGATTAGTAATATGCATTGCTAAGAACTTCATTTGGACAACTCTAAAGCCGATTTTCTCAACGTTTTTTTTTTTTTTGCACCCTCAGATTCCCGATTTTCAAAAAAAAAAAAAAAGACCCTTATGACTGGTTTTGTGGTCCAGGGTCACATATTTCAACAAGAGACCTAATTTATGTTATATTAAGCCATGCAAGTCTTAATACCCTTAATTCCCTTTAAATAATTGAAAATTTATAATAATTACATTTACTTTTTATATTATACCTAAAATTTATTGTACTCAATGCAAGGTTTGTTAGAAAGCTAGGCTACTGTAGGTCACAAGTAAGGCTTTTCTGAATTTCCAGTCCATTCCCAAGACTATCAGAACTGTTGAATTTCTATTCCTGTGTAAACCTATATTTGGTGACATAAATAATCAGCAGAATTCACCCTCTCCTCCATGGCGTCCCAGGCTTTTCTCAATGCCACTTGCTCCACACTTGGTTTAGCACAGCGTCTCATTTGGCCAAGTACTGGAACAACTGGACGACGCTGGTCATAATAAGTCCCCACGAAGTTCTGAAATGCCTTGGATAAAAACATAGACTTTAGGAAGCTTGTAATAAGGTGTGTTTATGATTTACAACATCACATTCAACATACCTGATATCTCTCTGCATATCCCTTCCCCTCTGTGGAATTCCACACCTCCAGTAACTCCTGATAGGCTCCCTCTAGCCAGCATTTCATCTCTTTGGCTTTCTTACTGGGTGAAGCCTGAGGGCAGGGTGGGATACATAGAACCGAATCAGAGATTGATTGTTAAATCAAAAAAACATGCTGAAACGAGTAGAGGCTGATTCTGGAATGATATTTTGATAGAGGAAAACACAGGCGCTCTGTGACGTCTGTACCTGGTGCAGTGGGGAGGCCAGCACAGCAGGAGTGAAGTATGTAGGGAGGTTGACAGGAGAAAGGCATGTGGGAAAGAGCAGAGATTGAAGCTGCATCCAACCAGGAGGGGGCGACAGAAAGTAGGAGCAAGAGAAGTTGGAGAGCCATAACATGGGAAAAGGAGTTAGAAAAAGAGAGAAATTAAGACCAGCAAAAGCACAGATCCAGATGGGAGATTCACTTGGAAATGGTCTTACCTCAAAATCATCATCAGCTACAGGGAGATCATTGGAGTACTGCAGGAACTGAGCAATGTATGTCATGATAGACTTATCATCTGGGTTACTGATATCAACGTCTGAGAGGAAAGAGAATTTGAATGGACATAAATGGTCAAAAACCTTAAAAAGCAGACGTAAGGGTTTCAAACTTTTTGGATGCCCAGGGCCTGAAAGCAAGGAACGTTTTACTAAAATATAAAGGCTCCTGTATATTTTCATGTATATCACTTGCTTATATTATAGTAAAAATAGAAAAACATTATGTATACACATTTTAATAGGCTTTTATATTGTCAATAAATAAGCAATTAATTATATATGACCCTGGACCACAAAACCAGTCATAAGGGTCAATTTTGTGATGTAAATAAATGTATGGTTTGTTACAATAGGACAAAATTTAGGATAGGATACGACTATTTGAAAAATCTGGATTCTGAGGATGCAAAAAAAAATAAAATCGAAATATTGAGAAAATCGCCTTTAAATTTGTCCAAACGAAGTTCTTAGCAATGCATATTACTAATCAAAAATTATGTTTTGATATATTTACAGTAGGAAATTTACTGGAACATGATCTTTACTTAATATCCTACTAATTTTTGGCATAAAAGAAAATTCAATTCAATGTATTTTTGGCTATTGCTACAAATATACCTGTGCTACTTAAGACTTTTTGTTGTCCAGGATTGCATATCATATTATTATTATTATTATAATATAAATGTTATCTTGGAAATATTTTTGTATTTTTGTAATTAGTATTAATTTAGATTGAATATTTATCTATTTTACTATTAGAGCAGTGGTTCTCAACCTTTTTGGCCAACATTTTCAACAAAAATATTTTAGAGTTGCTCAGAATTTACTGGAAAAGAAATACTGAGTATTCACAATTTTTACCCAATAATATATCTTCACTTGGCAAGGTAAAAAAAAAAAAAGGTAACTACAAACATTTAGAAAAATGTATATTTATGATAAAAATGCCTGTAGTTTTGCAAATGTATTTATTTACATGGCTTTTCACATTTTTAAAATTAATAATAGCTTATAAATCCAGGTTTTTCAAAACAGCGGTTGAGGGTGTGAATTAAAATAAGAAATATCTTGTGTTTTAGTTGTTTTATCTTATTCTAAATAATATTAAGTCATCTTCAAGCCACCTTGGATGTTTGCTGAGATCCAACTGGTTCTTAGAAAAAATTATTTGATAAATAAAAATAAAATAAATAAATAGTTTGTATTTCTTTGTTAAAAAGTAGCGCTATGAATAGATCATTTTAAAGTGGACATTGGATGCAAATTTCACTTGTAGATGGTGTTTTTGAGCAGTATGATGTCATATTGCTCAGGCCCCGCCCACAACTGCTGACAGACTGTCCCATATTAGCATATTTCTACTCTCATGTTTTCTAGTTGGATTTCAAAGTGAACACAAGAGTTTTAAGAGTTCTACCAACATCAGAGAAACTGAGGACTCAGTGGATTCGTTTTATTTTTGATGGTAGCACACCACTGAATACACAAAAAAACTGAGGAGAGGTGCGGAGTGAGCAGTAGCTCATTATCATTTAAAGAGCCATGCACCAAAACATAGCGCTGTTAACAGAGCTGTTTTTGACAAGGTAAAAAGGGTGTTGTTTTACACGACCACTGAGGAATTTTAACCAAAGCATGTTGCTGACATTTCACGAAGACCCGAAGGATCATACCAACTTGTGGAAGATGGGCATCCAATGTCCCCTTTAATTGCTAACAGCTTTTACCTTCTGGCTCGAGCAGTCTGGGAATTCCAAGCTCCTTCTCAGCGAGGTGAAACGCCCTCTCCAGGTTTTCCCAATGGCTACTGGTCTGTGCTTGAGAGAGGTCCACCAGATCAGGTCTCAGGGAGCAGAGAATGGCCAGAAACACCTCACCACTCCTCCAGCTGGCCTTAAAGTCCCTCACGCTGGCTGAGCAACCAACTCTGGAGAAAGAAAGAAATCATTTTAGTGGAACAATAGGCAGACTACACAGCTTTATCCAAACATTCACAGTGCATGAAAGCATAAGCTAGATGAAACTCACTTCTTGCATTGGTCCCGAACCCACAGGAGCAAAGCCTTCTTAGCAGACAGACGGAAGCGCGTGTGGAGCGGTGATGCTCCTCGAGGAACAGGACTACTGCATGGAGATCCAGGAACAGAATCTAGACTGGACAGAGAGTCCAGGGAGGATGAACGAGATCCGTAAGAGAGAGTGCTGGCGAGCTCCTCTATCTGTATTAATGAGGAAAAGAAAGCATGTTTAAGACAGGTGTCAGTTCAAGGCATATTGTATATGTGACCCGAGCTGCAAAATGAGTCGGAAGGCGCACATAATTTTGAGCTACAGGCAAAAGAAGTGAAAAACTACAATTTTGGTCAAATTTTCACAAGGTTATATTAGATCTTAATATAAATCTGTCTCAGTGTTAATCAAACATTAAATGACGGAACAACTCCCTGCTTTTGATTATACTACTGTTTATTTCCATCTTTGTCCCTATTTTTAATAACAAAGATAAAATATAAAATAGCTATATTGTGATTAATAATATAGTAATTAATATTAAGAAAAGAACTAGAGGAAAATATGCAACGTTACTTGGTAATCTTGCTTTGGAAAACGAACTCAATTTTTCTCAAAATCAACTCTGCTGACTCTATCGCCTTCAAACGACCATAGCCGTCTTTTTTTTTGTCTGATTCCAACAGGTCATATATCATTTAGAAGGTATTTTAATGGAGAATGTCATTTTAAAATGACATTTTCCCAGCACGGGTCACCTCATATTTAGGGTCAGTAAAAAAAAAAAAAAAAAAAAAAAAAAACATTTTTCAAGAAATAAGGTATTTTATTTAGTAAGGGTGTATTAAATTAATTGAAAGTGAAAATAATGACTTTTCCAATGCTACAAAATTTTTCTATTTCAAACAAATGTAATTATTTTAAACTTTTAAACCATCTATTAATCAAAGAAAAAAAAATCAACATATTAGAATAATTTCTGAATGATTTCTGTAGCAGATTTTGGCCACAGATTTGAACAGTAGTTTATATAATAGCGTACGTTTTGACAAATATTTTTTTCATACCGTAAAAACCCTCAAACCAAAAGCCTTTTATGACTAAACAGAGCCAATGAACTCATTCAACCCATGTTCCCTGACATAAAAGAATCTTTTCTAATACGTAATACTATATGCTTCCTGTGCATTATTATTTAGATATTCTTTTATCTTCTGGAACAAATAAAATAGTCTCAAATTTCAAAAAGCACAGGCCCACTGAGCTAAAATGCTAAAGGTCTTGAAGTAAACAATGGAAAAAAACTTCTCAAGGCAAAGAAAGATGCAATTATATATGATATGCTAGTTTATGTAAAGACTCATGGTGTTTTCATCGTTCTGCTCACATGACAGTGCAGAATGATGGTCCATATCAGGCCTAGAATGATGGAAGGTTTCCCCTCTATGATGTCCGGGATGTTTATGTTCACCAGCTTGATCTGAGAGAAGGTAAACAGCTGTTTATGTCATTTGTATATAAATGTTAATGTCCATACAGATGGAAAATTCTAACCAGTCTCATAAGAATCACAAACTCTCTTACTGATTTGTTCTTCAAGAAGTTCAAAGCAGTCTCGATGTTGCCTCTCTGCTGAAACACACCATGACCCCGCTCACGCTTCTACAGACAAACAAATACACTCCACCATTGTATGCAGCATTTTTAAACATTTTGTGATTCAGTATGAATAAATACTCAAATAAATACTGGTATGACAGTGATATTTAGCACTCACCATGCATTGGCCACTCATCACCTCCAGCAGGTCAAGCAGTCGAGTCCCATCTCGAAGATCTAAGAACAGATCCTGGACAACAGTCGGATGGCTCCTCTGAAAACACACATTATTATTTTATCTGAAAGAGTTAAAGGTGATCACACGGCAATGCATAGAGCATTCCTGAGCAAGCTCTGGTGGCAGAAGCACAGACAAACTGAAATAAAGCATGGATTTAAAAAAAAAAAAAGAAGAAGAAAAAAAAACATTTGAATATATTAAAAATACAAAATACAGCTAACTAACACAATAAAACAAAAACATAAAAAAACAACTTTTGAACATTTAAAAAGTTATCTGTCCTTACACATAAACTCTTCAAATATTTTGTCTAAAGTATTAACAAATAGTGAAATAAATGAAGCGTGGATTAAAACATAAAATGTAGAAGAAAAACCCAATCGAATATATTAATAGAATTATTAATATTAACACTAAAGTCTTCTGTAATCTACTACAAAAATATGGCCTGTAAATTATCAACATGAGAAAAATATTGCTAAAAATTTAAATAAATAAATAAAATGTACACAATATATCAATAACAATTGATACTTTTTGATACTCAACAAAAAATGTAAACAAAGTATGAATAAATAATGAAACAAAAGCAACAAAAAAGTAATAAATGAAAAGTAGAAAAAAATATTTAAACATTAATATAAATGTATTAACAATAACCCTAAAGCCTACTCAATAATCTACTACATGCCATACATCATTAATTTATACATTTTGTTCATAAAAAAAACTTTTTAAAAGACTCTAAAATATAGTGTCTAAATTAAAAAAACTTTTCTATTATAAAAATATAATATAACAAAAACAAAAAAAGTATAAACAAGTTTAAATATATTAATATAATTGATTAATATTAACCCTAAAGCCTACTGTATCATATTTGATCCAAAAAAAGTTTCTGCTTAAGTTTTTTTTAAGCTCTGCATTTTTCTACATGAGCCATACAAGTTAATGACTTCTTTTTTTAATATCTATTTTTTGTTTTAATGTTAAATAATCTGTTCCTTTTGTAAAAATTGAACAAAAAAAGAAACAAATTGGAATATATTATTATAATTTATTAATATTAACCCTAAAGCATACTGTATCATATTCAATCCAAAAATTACCTCTAAATAAAGCCATAAAAAAGTATGTATAACTTTTTAAAGATAAACTTTTCCATATATATATATGTGTGTGTGTGTGTGTGTGTGTGTGTGTGTGTGTGTGTGTGTATATATATATATATATATATATATATATATATATATATATATTAAATTGTATAAGTTGTTTAAAAAATACATATACATATATATATATATAATTTTTTTTTAAACAACTTAATTTTTTTTATGCATCTTTTATTTATATACAACTTTATTGCAAATGGTGGGCATTTGAATCAGAATTAATTTAGCATGACTGTTCTTTTTATATTACATGTCTTTATTATTTATAAATGACCTTTGGAATATTTACTGCAGTTTATTTTTGCAGTAGAACAATGTGACACTCTCAAAATGTAAAAAAAAAAAAAAAAGTGTTGATATTTTGAGATTTAAACAGTAATTGATGCATCAAAGAGTTAATCTGATGTACAATGCTGCACCACTCTAGCTATACAGCACATATACACTGGAGCTCTACACAGGTTATCACTTGCAGGAGGTTTAAGAGCGCTTGGGTTTAAAACGAGGCCAAGTGGCAGCGGATGAGCTAAATGGCTCAAGTTACAGTCTGCTGAAGCGCACCGCTGCCGGGCGGAGAACTATAAATAAATCAAGCGCCTTGCCATATGCAATGCTCAAAGACAAACAGAGCAGAATAGAATAGACCTTCCTTGCTGACCAGTGAGTCAGCGATTCAGCTACAGTACGGCCTCAGTTAACACTTTCACACTACATAGTCAGTCATTAGAGTTAGTTACGAGTTGTTCTTGGGTTTACCTTTGAGAGCTGTGCATTGATCCAGTTTGTGAATGTCCTCTTCTGAATCTGCTCCTGTTCCACTGTTAAAAAAAGAATATTACATCAGACAGGATTTACTCCAGGTTCAAACTCACAGTTAAATGTGAATGTGTAGGAAACAGTATGAGCAAACTGGCACAACTAGAATACATCCATGCAAAAGTATGTACACGTCTTGCCAGAGAACAGCTTTGGGGCTTTCTGGTTTATAGTACATCAAAAACACAGCATGTCTTCATACATAACTATTTATAAGCAGAGAACATTGCATGACCACTGGAAACCTGGCTCGACTTACCGATCTCTGAGCCACCAACGGCCTCCACCTCAAACAAGGCTTTGAGAGACACCATATTCCTTTGTTTCTCTATTAAATTTTCTTATTTAGTGTTTCCCTGAATGGCAATGCAAACAAACGCTCAGGCCACTTAAAGAGCATCTTGTCCCATCACAGTTGTATTTCATTTAAACTTCTTCCCATGCTATAAAAAAAGTACAGTAGACTGGGCTTTTCCCTCAGACGTTCATTTTCATGGGACAAGATCAAACTGGTTGAGTCAGGAATTCATTTTGATACGAGTGACGGCTCGTAAGACACAAACGCACTTAACTGCTGTATTTTGATGAAGCCCTTAATGACATACAGCAATATGAATTTAGTTTTATTTTATTTTTCTTTATTTTGTTGAATTTAAGTTTTTGTTAAATTTACTTTTTGCTTCACTTTATGTTTGGTTAATTAAATGTAGTTAAATTAAAATAAAAATAAAATAAAATTCACTTAAAATAAGGAAAAAATAATTTTAAAAATAAAACAAAAGTTAAAAAAAGTAAGTTTAAAGATTTTAAATCATTAAAAAAAAAAACAAAGAAAACATATATGCAAATATATAAATTAAATTAACCAAAAATAATAGTAAAATAAAGTGAACCAAAATAAAACTAAAACCTTAAATTCACCAAAATAAAGAAAAATAATATAAAATAAAATAAGGGAGACTAAAATAAGACAAAATATTTTTTTTAATTAAATTTACCAAAAATAAGGAAAAATAAAATCAGGAAAAAAATAAATAAAGTAAACAAAATAAAATAAACTGAAAGTTTTAGGATTTTAAATAATTTAAAACAAATCAATATTTATTCAAATCCAAATATATAACAAAAATAAATTAAAATTCACCAAAAAATAAGAAAAAAAATAAGGAAAATAAATAAATAAATTAAACAAACAAAAGTAAAAAATAAATAAATAAATAAAGTTTCAGGATTTTAAATATTTTAAAACTAATAAATATGTAGTCATATATGCAATTATATAAATTAAATAATACCAACCAAAAATTACGTAAAATACAGTGAACCAAAAATAAAAATTAACAAAAACAAAACAAAAAAATTCCTAGAATGTTTTGGTTGGGGTTATTATTGTTATCTACATTAAAACCATGGAAAAAAAAAATCAAAAATAAAAATAATAAATATAAATATGATAAAATATTAAACAAATAAATACATATATACATACACACAACGAAAACACAGATACTAAATTACAAACTCATTAAATCATGCAAATTAATACAACAAAAATAAGTGTAAAATAAAATTTAATTAAAAAATATGAATAAATATAAATTAACACTGATGTTACTGAATGTGCTCTTGAATGTTCTAGCTTCACAGATTGAGAAAGAATGGCCTTTGTATATGAAATCAAAAAGAATATACATTCCAACACAGAACACTGTTACAAAAAACTAACAAAAGTAACAAGTGCTAATGTTTCTCCAGATGACAGAAGTGTTATCACCGCACAAAAGACAAACATGTGACATCACGCAAACACCACTTCAGACAAGCCGTCTCTCTTTAAGACCGGCCTGTCGTCATAGCAAACATTCAGCTGCCTGGCAACCGTACACCAGCGAGCAAAGACTGTCTGAACTGAGTCCATCTCTCTCTCTCTCTCACACACACACACACACACACACACACACACACACACACACACACACACACACACACACACACACACACACACACACACACACACACACACACACACACACACACACACACACACACACACACACACACACACACACACACACACACACACACACACGTCCAGGTTCAAAGGTCTTCAAGGGGACTTTGGCTTTTTAAAACAGTCAGTTAATGAAATCCAGAGGTGTTTAGGCAGGACTAATTGTTGGATGGTGCAGAAATGACACTTTAGCTATAAAGTTAGTGTGTACCCAAAATCATGTTTATTCAGGATGGTGATGAACAGGTTCTAGAAAAAGGAAAACGAGTTACTTGTGCGATAAATGTCTAGTACACACTCCCAAAACATGTTTTGTTTGAAAACTCGGTGAGTCAACAGTTTACGATTGCCACACGCCGTCTTGAATCCGCCCTAAACCTCCACAAGAGGAGACGATTGGGAAAGAGACCGTAGTAGAGCAAATAAAGTGGCAAACAGTCTGTCTCAGGTGCTGATAAGCACTTTTTTTTTGCAAAAGATTCTTTAATCAACAGACGCAGGAGAATCCTTTCAGCAAATGACTCCTCATTCACATCTTTACAATTTAAGTCATTGCTTTTTTTTTTTTTTTTTTTGCACATAATCAGCCCCACATTTTATCCACCAGGAAATAAAGATCATTTAATCTATTCAGTCTAATTTCATAATAAACCCTTATAAGCACCATGGCTGTTCATGGACATTTTTGGCCAAGAACAGTAGGATGGTAACTTGTTCACCATCACAAGAGTAAAAGCCCTATACTTCTTTAAGTTGAAACATTAAGAATATATTAAAGTTTATACTGTGTTTTAGATGTTTTAATGTCTCATCCTATGTCTGACTGAGTTTATTTCATATTGTGTTATATAGGTTTTATTTAATGATATTTTAAAATAATTAAATTCCCTTTGGAAGTCCAAATTTTTGTTCAGATTGCAAATCTAAAAAACACTTTGGTTAAGGAAACCAATTGTAAGTAGAGCTGTCACTAAAGAAATATTCCTAAAACTAAGAAAAATTGAATAAAATATGGACAAAAAAAAATAAAAATGAAAAATACAATTAAATAAAAAAACTGAAAGTTTTAGGATTTTAAATAATTTAATTTAAATATTTGCATATATGACTTAAACTAACCCAAAAATGTATAAATAAATAAATACAGTGAACCAAAAATAAGGAAAAATAAAGTAAGGAAACTTAAAAAAAAAAAAAAAAAAAAAGTGACAAATAAAATACAAATTTAAAGAAAAAAAAAATCCCAAAAAACTTTTGGATTTTAAACGATTTAAAACAAAACTATTTAGTCAAATATGCAAATATAATGTATTAATTCAATTAACCAAAAATAAGGTGAAATAAAGTGAGCTAAAAATAAAATAAACAAAAATATAATTAAATTGAACAAACATAAGGAAAAATAAAATTAAAAAGTAAAATAAAAACAAAGTTTTATGATTTTAAATTATTCAAAACAAAAATATTTAGTCATAGGCACACATACAAATTAAATTAACCAAAAATAAAGTAATATACAGTGAACCAAAAATAAAATTACATTTACCAAAAATAAGGAAAAATAAAATAAAGTAAAATAATGGGGAAAAACAGCAAGTTAAGATTTTAAGTAGTTTGAAACAAAGAAATATTTAGTCACAAATGCAAAAACATAAATTAAATTAAACTAACTAAAAATAGCGATAATAAAGTGAACCAAAAATGTAATTAATAAAAATTAAATTAACCAAAAATAAGGAAAAATAAAATAAGGAAACACAAAATAGGGAAAAATAAGAGGTTCAAAAAACTGTAAGTTTTAGGATTTTAATTGATTTAAAAGTAAAATATTTAGTCATATATGCACATACACGATATAAATTAAGTTAACCAAAAAAATAAATAAACCGAAAAATAAAATAAAATAAGGAATAAAATAAAAGGTAAAATAAAAAACTTTTATTATTTTAAATCATTTAAAACATAAATATTTAGTCATATGCAAATATACAAATAAAATTTACCACAAATAAAGTAAAATACAGTGAACCAAAAATGAAATTAAATGTACCAAAAAAAAGGAAAAATAAAAGGAAAAAATGTTTTTGGAATTAAAATGCTTTAAAACAAAAACATTTAGTCATAAATGCAAATATGTAAATTAACCAAAAATAAATTAAATACAGTGAACCAAAAATACAATTAACAAAAACTAAATATAATTTACCAAAAAATAAGGAAAAACTAAATAAGGAATTTTTTTTTTTTTTTTTGGAATTTTAAATCAAATCCATATAATCATCAAAACATATAAACTCAGAGCCATGTATTCCCCGTGTTTGCACAGTTTTATAAATAATTTACCTTACAAATCAAATTGCCAAATGACCATAAAGCTTTTAAGAAGTGAAGACTGACCTTGTAAGAGTAAATGTACATCATCAATGTCCAGTGGTACAACCCCCTCGTCCTCCTCAGGAGCACCGGTTTCTCCCCCTGACGCCATTACTGCGGTTTTGACACTCTCACACCCTCATTCCCACTAAAATGCCGAAAAAAATACAATAACAGTGCTATTGTTATCATAAACACAGCACACTTTCAAACTTTATTACATCTCATTGTTTATCAGTAAGCACAACATTTGAGATTTTCACATTTTGTGTTCTTGGAGACACTCTGAGACAAATTTGCATTGAGACTGCAATAAAAACAATTTCACATGACCGATTCGGTGTCAGTTAGCAAAACAGTTCGATGTGGCACAGAGGTTGAGCCTTTTGTTTAACCCTCTGGGCCTCTTCAGTCATTTTAGAAAAAAACTAATTCTAGTAGAAAAAAAATTGTTTATTATTTTTTTTATAAATATTGCATAGTATGATAAAAACTCCTCAAAATTCTAAATAATAATCACAAAATAATATTGAACAAAACTGTATTTCATTGATTTTCCTGAAGATTAACCCTCTCCGGTCATTAAAAAAAAAAAAAAAAAAAAAAACTAATTCTAGTAGAAAAAAAATTGCTCATTAAATTCTTTTTTATTATTTTTTATTTTATTATTATTAACCCTCTGGGCCTCTGTTGTCATTTTCAACCGAAAAATTGTATGTTTTTAAATTTAAATAATAATTTAATAATTAAACACAAAAAATAGTAATTCTAGTAGAAAAAAAATGTTCATTAAAATTTTATAAATATTGCATAGTAACAGAAAAACTAAAACTAAAAAATAAAAATGTATTTTATTGATTTTCCTGAAGAAAACAAACGTTTTTGACCGCGAAGGAGCCAAGTGTGACTCCTAAACAAAGAGGCCCAGATAATACATAGATTATAAACATCTGAGGCCTCGAATACTACATTGCTGTGAAAGTGCTCTGTTAACAGACTCTTAATTACATAAATAATTCTGATGGTACTGTGAATTAGTTTGAGAGAGAAAGGGCTTGTGAACAGATAAACAACGTCAGCAAAGTGCCAGTGTGAAGAAGGAAAGCAAAGGAGGAAGTGTCCTGGGGATATTAGGCTAATCATATTCCAAACCCACACAATGCCAATAAAGTCTGATAAATGAATACAGAGCAGTAAGTTACTGGGTGAATTAGAACAAAGGAAGGGAAGTACATCATTAATGCAGATATACACACAGACAGCCTGAGGGCTTATGACTTGATCTAATCATTATCATTGCTGAAATGCTACACCGACTAATGTATATTCAGAAGGGCTTATTAGCTTAATACACTATATGCAAACGGTATTTTAATTGTGATTAGATTTTAATTGTTATTTTTAAGTGTGACCGATGCATACTGTACGACTATAATAATTATTATTTTTGTTCATATTTATATTACACATATATATATATATATATATATATATATATATATATATATATATAACAATTTTGTTGATCACAATATTAATAAATAATTTTAAGCATGATTAGATTTTAGTTGTACTTTAAAATTACCATTACATGCTGTACGAATAATAACAACAACAATTATTATTATTATTATTATTATTATTATTATTATTGCTAATATATATTTATTTTAAATGTTAAATATATAATGTTAAATATATTTAACATTATATTTAGAAATTTTTTTTGTGATTTGAGTTTTATAGTTATTTTAATTGTGACCATTACATGCTGTAGAAATAATAACAACAACAATTATTATTATTATTATTATTATTATTATTATTATTATATTTAACATTTTTGTTGGTCACAATATTAATACATCATTTTTACAGTGATTAAATTTTTTACAGTTATTTTAATTGTGATTCAACTATTAATAATAATAATAATAATAATAATAATAATAATAATAAAATACCTAAATATAAAAATATATTTTATTGTTAATATAATGTTAATGAAATATATAAATATAAATATATTATTATTATTATTATTATTATATTTAGGATTTTTTTTGGTCACAATAATAATTATGACTAGATATTTATTATTTTAATTGTATACCATTATATACTGTACTTATAATAATAATACATATTATACTATATATTTTGCTATTCTAATTGTGACCATTACATACGGTACAACTATTCTTAATAATAATAATAATAATAATAATAATAATAATAATAATAAATATTGTTGTTAATATTATATATAACATTTAGGTTTTTTGTTGATCACAATAATAATATTTTAATTGTGACCATTTCATGCTGTACAAATAATAATAATAATAAATGACAACAATATTGTTATTATTATTGCTAATATTATATATAACAGTTTATATATTTATATTTTGTCACTTAAATAATTAATCATTAATATTGACCGTGATTAGATTTTAACTGTGATCATAACATACTGTACAACTAATAATAATAATAATAAAATAATAGTTATCATTATTAATTTTATATATAACATATTTAGAAATTAAAATGCAAATATAATAATTAACATTGTTGTTGTTACTAACAATAATCAATATTATTAAAATATTGACAACAATAATTAAAATTAAAGAGTTGTTATTATTGACAATAATTATCACAGACTTATATACATTACATGATATATTACATTTCTATTTAACATCTAGTATTGTTCTCAAAACCAACAACTGTAATAAAATGTGATATCAAGATTTTTATAACATAAAATGTTTTTTATGGTTATAAAGTAAGAACAAAAAGGTATGCAAACAACATTTCAAAAAAAAAAAAAAGATGCCTTACCTGTATTGTTTCCTGTTAAACGAACAGTTTTGTAAAGCTATTCTGTGTTTTTACAGACCCACCAGGTACGCACGACAGATTAAGTAGAAAAGAGTAAATATCTATTTAAAATATCTTCTAAAAAGTGTTAACAGGTCTCTGTTCTTGCACATATACTACATGCTGAAATCAACATAAACGCAAAGTAACTCTGAATGGGTGAAAGCATAACAAGTAATGGCACCATCAAGGACTCTCCTGAACACTCATGACCTTGTTATTAAATGTGAAAATTACTAAAGAGTCATTAGAGGGCATTGCTATAATAACTCCGGATTCTTCCAGAATATAGTCACTCATTTAGCACACGACACACATATGTACAGCACACATACACACACACACCTGTTGTATCTGGGTGAGATTCAGATTCTCCATTTAAAACAACTAAAGAGCTGTGAAAACACCAGCCTCACTTGCTGCTGCCAATATTGACATCAAAAGGGCAAATACAGCACTGGGAATGTCCAGACATACAGTCCAGGTACTTTTTTCCACATACGTGCACAGATTGACTGGCAAAGGAGTAAGAGAAAAGGCGAGATAGACGGAGAGACTGGCGTGGAATCTGATGCTATTAATAGATTAGTTAGACTGATGACATGCAAAATGCATTCAGTGTCAGCTGCGTAAACTTCACCCTCATTTACCATAATTCCCTTAAACAAGCATTTGAGACTAATACTACACTTGCATTGTTTCTGTAATCCAAACTACATACCTGATAACTGACAAGATTAATCAAAGCGCAAGTGATTCTGTGGTGCACAATTTAAAAAAAATAAACGGTTTCACTCCAAATTAAAAGAAATTATACACACACACACACACACATACATATCTGGGTCGTTTTATGTAAAAAACTGTATGTATGCAAACTGTATAATATCCACATTTAAAACCATCCTAGTTTTTTGTCCTCTCCCCAAATGTTTCACTACCGAAACACGGTATAATTTAATTAGAAATATAAATTGATATTATATTGACCTAAAATAAGATTTTGCATAAACTACACTAAATATGTTTTGTTGCATTTTGAATTCATTTTTTGTAAAAGGCAAGAAGTTGATCACAGTGATTTAGGGATTCATTAGTTTGAACTTACATTGAATCAAATATAATATCTTTGTTGCTAATTCAGTATACTTTATTTTTGACAAAACAAGCTATGTTTCAGTCATGACTGCGCATTTTCGATAGTGACAGTAATGTTTTGGTAGCGACCACATCACATTACAGAATTTAAACCCACATACTAAAACATACTAAAACACTAAAAATTAGCATGACTGTAATAAAATTGTTTATTTCCCCCGAATTAAGGATTATGGTTCCCTTCTGTTACTGCGGAAACAATGATGGACGTGACTGTTACAGTAGTGACATTTTTATGGGATAACACCCTAAAAACAAAAAAACAAAGATGTCAAAAGGCATTATCCCATTAAAATATTGTCACTAACGACACAGTCACGATCAAAACATTTGGAAGTGTTTCGGTAGTGACAATTTTTTAATGGGATAATGCCTTTTGATGTCTTTGTTTTTGGTTTTTAGGGTGTTATCCCATAAAAATGTCACTACTGTAACAGTCACGACTGAAAAAAGAAAACAAAACAAAGACGTCACTACTGAAACACTACCAAATGCTTTGATTGTGACTGTTATGGTAGTGACAATTTGATGGGATAACATGCAAAAAAAACAAAGATGCAACTACCGAAATACTTCCAAACGTTTAATTTGTGACTATTTCGGTAGTGACAATTTTATGGCATAATTCCCAAAAAAACAAAGATGTTTTGGTTGTGACCTTTTCAGTAGTGCCTATTTTATGAGAGAATGCCCAAAAAACAAGGGATAACACCCAATATAATATATACAAATATACTAAAATTGTCACTTTTGACAATATTTAGTCTGGTATATATTAATAAAAAAAAAACCAAATACATATACACACACAAAAATGTGTTCTAAAACAGCTTTTAAATTTTTGTGGAAAATCTAATTTCTTGTTTTGTTTGTCTGTTTGTTTTAAATATCACCTAGAAATGTTCTTGACAGGCTTTCACCAACTAAAAGTTCTTAGGTTCAGTCAAACAAAGGTCATCTACATGCTATGATGTTAATTCCACAAATGACCTCTACATGAGTGACATTACAGTACAGCTGTATTGGGGTCTCATAAAGCGCAGTGTCATGAGATGACACACACGTCCTCATTCTCACCGTTCCACTTCAAGTGAAACCGTATCAGATGACACTGCCGTGGTGTTATTATTATTGCAAGGACACAGTTACCAATGTGACACTCATTCAACAGTGGCTTTAGTTTCACACAACTAAACAAACGCGTTATTGGGTCATCCTGCAAAAACAGAAATCAGAAAATATATTTAAAGTCCAATTTAGCAGATGCTTTATTTTTGTGCTATACACAGCCTGTCTTTTGCACCCTACAAACACATCTAGCAGGCTACATAACGATAATGATAGAGCCCCAAAACATCTAACTAATTAGTGGAAGAGCAAGACCAGACAAAGCCTAATACTGAAAAGAGCTGTTAGGTGCGGTGTGATACAGGTATGGGTGGGGATGCCATTGATAATAACTTAGAATCATATTACTTAAACACAAGAACAGTGCTGTTTAACATTAATGCACGTGCAAAAATAAAAAGATATAGAACATGGGTGGGTGACCAAACCTAGTGTGTTCATCTTACACCTGAGCTGATAATTTGCACAGGAGAAATTAGAAAAACAAACTCTTAAACTTCCTGTATGTCACTTTTCTTGTTTAAATTGCCAAACACTCAATATTACAGTGTCACAACTTAATTTAGCTACAAATAGCTGCATAAATTTAGTGTGAAATATATGAACATAAGATCAAAGAAACATAAACATTAAAGCTAGTCTAGAAACTGATAACAATCTGTATGCTTCAGGCTGCTATACAGTTCAAATACTTTCGATTAACCTTATACGGTTTAATTAACTTTCACCGTCTCGCAAAATGCAAGTCAGCTCTTGCAGTTTACAGCAAATAAAAAATCAATCTTTAAAATCAATACAAAGATGTGCAAACGTAATGAACTGATGCTGTGGATACATTTAATACCATGTCAATTCATGGCTTCATCAGTTTAACACAGAAAGTTTACAAACTCACAAAGAATGAACGCGGTTTGCTCTCTCAGGTTGATGACAATTCTTCTCAATTATTTCCCAAACTGCACTTTTGAAAGCATTGCAAGTGAAAACGAGCAGTGGCAGTGCACGCGGCGTCGCGGCAATGATTTGTTTGAAGTGTTTTAACTCCGCCTTCAATCTGCTTGAACTTGAAGAAGAACACACCTTGCTGAGCTCCGGAATGTTCGAATCGTTTGAAAGAATCGGTTCGCTCGAACGGTTCGTTTCAATGAATTGATTCAAAAGGAAGATTTGTTTGACTCATCAGTAATGAGTGTGTAACATTTCCTGTGTTCTGTTTGTGTGTTTGTGTTCTTAAATGTTAGCTATGTTTTTTTTTTCTGCAGTTTTTTATGTGTGTTGTTTGTTCATGTCATGTTATAATTTAAGTGCGAAATGGTTATAATGAATCGTTTTTAAGGAACCGGTTCAAGAGGGTCGTTCATTCGCGACAGTGAGGGGTGTGATCTATTTTTGAAATATCACTACGAGCGCTTTTATTATTTGTGACCCTGGACCACAAAACTAGTCTTAAGTAACACGAGTTTATTTGTAGCAATAGTCAACATTGTATGGGTCAAAATGATCGATTTTTCTTTTAAGGCAAAAAACATTAGGATTAGGTAAAGATCACGTTCCATGAAGATATTTTGTACCTATTCTACCGTAAATATATCAAAACGTAATTTATGTTTAGTAATATGCACTTTAAAGGTGATTTTCTCAACATTTTGATTTTTTTGCAACCTCAGATTCCAGATTTTCAAATAGTTGTATCTCGGCCAAACCACACATCAATGGAAAGCATATTTATTCAGCTTTCAGATTTCGCAAATCATTTAAGACATGACCTTTATGACTGGTTTTGTGGTCCAGGGTAGCATTAGTGTATCTGAGAATTGACAACAGGCGGCGGTTTTTATTAATCACTGATTAAATGCAGTTCATTGCCTATTATTGTGTGTGCCGAATATATTTCAAAAAGTTGTTGACTAAGCAACTTAATCTTCAATTTTTGAAGTTGGTTTGACAAATTAAGAACTAAAGGTGACACTTTGCACTTTCTGTGTGGATGCACTGCCCCCTGCTGTTGGGATATAAAACAGCTGATGCTTATGACCAGTAGTGTTTTGATTCAGTTCAACCGACCCAGAAATAGTAGTCTTACAGGGACTACTGTTATTATAAACATATCATCTTATCAGGGATCTCAAACAGCATCCAACTCTACTACACCATCTTTGCGTAACTAATTTTCTCATTGGCTAGAAATGTGGGCCGCTCCTCTGACATTAGTGTTTTCTCACGTTTTATTGGCGGTAAACAATGGGAACAATGTCACTGAACCAAATGAAACTCGCATATTTAGCTGATTATTGCTGCTGAAAATGGTAAATTATTGTCATGTTTTGGCCTGTACTAATTGGTCGGAACAGGAAAAACATTTTGAATACTACAGACTGCCAAAAGTTAGAACAGATCAAAGAGAAGAGTGCAAAAAACGGAAGAATAAAGCGTTTGTGGTTGGCCAAAATGAACGAGGATTTCAGGGCAAGATTCTTGACAACATTTGTGTTTGTTCTTGTTCTGGTCAGGTAGGTGAAAAATTAGGCTAATATCTTAATTCATTCTGCCCGTACATATCTTTACCAACTATTAACTTGAGTTTGTCAAAGTATTGCCCCTTTCCTGCTTCCGAAGTGCTTCTCTGTATGATTTAACAGCTTCCACACGTTTTTCCCATGGTTTAGACAGCATTAGCAGAACAACGTCTTCAGTAGTACATTAACCATGCAATCCACGCTGTTGTTTACATCCGAGTATCGCCGATTTGGCCGTGGATCCAGGCATCTGACCTAATCGTGATGTAAGTGCAAACCCTCTATAATTGGTGTGGTCTCTATTTCACTGATATCTGACATATTTCCTGGTAGATATCATAATTGATGCAGCCATCTTTCTCACTTCACATTCCAAACTAACAGGCCAAGATTCATTTTAACAAATAATGTCAATTACTTTTGGTTGCAAAGTACAAGTCTACTGTTGAACCTGTACACTTTAAAATAAACAGATTTTATAAAAAATATTAGCACTGGTGCAATGTGTTGGTTTTTCTCATCTTCTCCTGTGCTTGCAGACCGCATCCGCCATCTCTGGTGATCCTGAGTCTGTCAATTCTGTCTACAGCCATGGCAAGAGCTTCTGCTGTTGTAATGGATTGTGAATCTTCAGGTACAGGAACATCTGTAGCAGCCATAAAAGGATTCTCTGGGATCGTGGCATGGTGCCTTTGGTTGCTGGCACATGAACCTCTGCATCCATGACCGTAACATCTACACGTTTAATAATTAAAAGACTGCAATTTTGCATTTTGTTGCGCCCCAAAATCAAATTCTATTTAATTATTCAGTTGAAATGAATATATATTTTTTTAAAACAGACTGAAGCAACATTTTGTCAAAACCTCTAATAAATGTTTTGTTGTCTAACAAAAATTCAGAATCTTGTGAGAACTGCACACATGATTGATGACCCTTTTTCCTCAACTTGGATTGCGTAGAGCCCTTTGAAGCTGCACTGAAACTGCATTTTTAACCTTCAATCTGTTGAACACCACTGAAGTCCACGATCTGGAGAAAAAGCCTGTAATGTTTTCCTCAAAAAGATTTTTTTATGAATGAAGAAAGAAAGACATAAACATCTTGGATGACATAAGGGTGAGTAAAATAATTCTTTTATTTTGGAAAGGGAGTAATCCTTTAAATATAACACCAATCTTGCATCAGGACTGATTCATTCCAGCAGGTGTTAAGGAGGGCAGACAGTGCTTCCACGATGACTTGGTCACCATGTCCAATATGGTCAACGGATAGTCGAACATTATAAACACCAAATAAATAAAATATCATGGTATGACTCCATGCCCAGAGTACATGATATCTTATCATCGCTAACGATTCTGCAATCCCCAGGATATTAAAGGTGCCATAGAATGCATTGAAACAATATTTTAAATTGTTCTCCGATATCTACATAGAAGGTATATGGCATAGGACAGGGCAAAACAATTCCAGAAATGGTTTTACAGGTCATATTTACAACCCTAGAATTTGTCCCTAGAATGAAATGGTCTGTTATTGGCTTATTTGGAAGGCTCGTAAATATTAATGTGAGCTCTGCTCTGATTGGCTGTTTCACAGAGCTGCTCATCTCAATAGCTTGCACATGGAGGAAATATTTACTTAACCCCTTAACTGTCACCGTCCCACCTGTGGGACGCTTGGCACTCTTTTTTCCGTTGTCCTTTTTCTCTATCAAATCTTTTAGTAACCATCATAAATTATATATCATTTGAAAGCTTAGAAGCTCAAGAATCATCCTGTGAAAACCATTTTGAAATCGGATATTGCCTTACCATGGAAACTGTACTTTAAAATCATTTGGCGGTCTCCTCCCCCTTAGTGGTGTCATATTACAAAATGCATTACGGTCTTTTAGAATCACAACTTTTTACAATCTTGACAAAAAATATATCATTGGAAAGGTCTGAGTCTCAGGATGTCATATTTGGTGGTTATTTTGTGATAGAATGACAATTTTCAGACAAATTTAGACTTTTGTGACAGAAAATTGCATAAAAAATATATATGGCATTTCAATGGCACCCGGTGGCTGTTTGTGGTATAACGCCCTTAACAAACTTTCACAGGAAGCTTAATTTTTTTCATATCAACTTCAAATTTGGAACATAACTTATTTAGATGTGAGGCTTCAATTTGATATCAAATTTAGGATAAAACCTGTTATGTAAAATATGTATTTTATATAAAATATAATAAAAATTGTACAGTGCATTTTATTTACAGTAAATTTAAACTTCTATAATTTGTTGACACTTTATTTTTTTGAGAAAATTCCACATCTGCAAAAATCTGCTGATTGTCTTCTTTAAAAAGAGACCAACCTTAGATCTGTATTCCAAAGAGTTCATGAATTACAACAATTAAAGTTTGGATAATGCACTTTCATTCCTATTTTAAAAAATGGGGGGCGACAGTTAAGGGGTTAATTATGGAGCTCCAGCCGCTTTTAACAGCGGTTTGTTGAATCTGCCGTTTTGAATCCCCGACATTTTACTCTCACTATAGTAATTGCATGCGCTCAGTGCGCACAAGTTTTGATGCTTTAGTGATGCTTAGGATCTGTTAATCATTCGTCATCATTAGCGTAGTCATCGCTCTCCGTTTATGTGGTAAGTGAAATCTAACTGCAGTGTAACAGTATGTAAATCTGTACTGCAATGTAAGAGGCTACCGCTAGCATTGAGCTAACCATGTCCCTTCAGTAGCTCACGTTATTTTACTGATGTACTGACGTTACTGGTGATTGGGCGATGCAAATGTTGGGGGCGTAACTATTAACGATCGGGACTATTGCGTAATAGTTGGTGTTATGTTGGCATTGACCTATTTTTCGGTGGTCTTTTGCAAGAAGGAGGAAATGGTGGTGTTTGAGACTCATGGTATGTCATGTTCATGTACTGAACTGTTTTTATTCAACTATGCCAAGGTAAACACAGTTTTCCATTCTATGGCACCTTTAAGACGGTAGTTGTCAAAAAGTAGTGGGCAAGTTTACCAGTTTAGTTAAGGGTTCTAACTAGGGCCGGGACTTTAACGCGTTAATTTAGATTAATTAATTACACAAAAATTTTTAACGCATTTTAATCACACTTATTTTTGCACTGTGGAACATTTCTCACTGGATGAGTTTCGGCGGACCGATTATACTGGAGCAGACAAAAACAAACCACAGTGAACATGGACAAAGAAGCTGAAGAGACCGCTTTGGTTGGCCCTGTGGATGGGAAATTTTGTTATAAAAAACAAATGGATGGAAGCGTCGATAAGAGCATGGTTGTGTGCAAGCTATGCAACAAGGAATTCGACATCGAGCCTATTGCTACACTTAATGGCAATATTGCACCGGTCTGTTGGACTTGGTTGAACAAAAATAAACAATATTTTGTTGCTTAAGCTTATGTATTCAGTCATTATTCAATGGTATAATTAAAAATCCATATGAAAAAAACTTACTCCTCACTGTTCTCAGGTCAGATATTTATATGCGATTAAAATGCGATTAATTAATTGCAAAGACTCTAATTAATTAGATTCATTTTTTTAATCGAGGTCCGGCCCTAGTTCTAACATTTCATGTTGCTATTCGAGTAGCTAATTTCGAGCTGAAAAAGGGACTGTGTGTTGGATGTTGATCTAACATTCTCTCTCGTCGCGACTAAGGAGTTCAGATTGTTGTTTTAATAGCAAGAAAGGTGTTTTTATAGGGTGGGGTCTCTCTTTTATCAGGGGAGCAAGAGCCAATTTTATCACAGCCAATTTGCAACCCCAGACACACTCACTCAGTCATTCACTCACTCATACACTAGGGCCAATTTAGACTGTCTAATACTGCATGTCTTTGGATCGTGGGGGAAACCGGAGCACCCGGAGGAAACCCACGCAGACACGGGGAGAACACGCAAACTCCACACAGAAAGGCATCCTGGCTCAGCTGGGACAAGAACCAGGGACCTTCTTGCTGTGAGGCAACAGTGCTACACACTGAGCCACCGTGCCGCCCAGAGGGATGAGATAATAAACATTTTAAATAATAAAAATATAAAAATAAATATTCTAAACATTAAAAGTAAACAAAAACAATTTCAGTACATATAATATACAAAAACCCCTGAGGGATATATACATTTTTTTTTTTTCATTTTAAAAGTAAAAACCTATTTACAGTGTATATATAATATACAAATTTGCAACACCCCTGAGCCTGTAATGAGGCCTAAGTGGAGGGATGTATTTTAAATATTCTACAAATTAAATTAAGAGTAAAAAAACTATCATTATATACAATATACAAAATTATAGTATATATATAATATACATAACCCCCCGAGGGAGTAAAAAACTTTTTTTTTTCAGTATACATAAAATACAAAATTATAATATACAAAAAAACCTGAGGGATGTATATATATATATATATATATTTTTTTTTTTTTTCATTTTAAAACTAAAGACATTTTTTTAGTATATTTAATATATGAAATTATATTATATATAATATACAAAACCCCCCTGAGGGATGTTTTTTTTTTTTCATTTAAATATAAAAAATTATTTACAGTGTATATATAATATACAAAAATTGCAACATTAAAAGTAAAAAAAATATATTTTTTATATATTTTATATTTTTTCAGTATATATAATAATATATAATTTTTTAAATATATTTTATATTTATATATATATATATATATATATATATTTTAGTATATAATATACAAAATTATAGTATATATAATATTCAAAAAAAACCTTAGGGATGTTTTTTTTTTTTTCATTTTAAATATAAAAAACTATTTACAGTGTATATATAATATACAAAAATTGAACACCCCTGAGCCAGTAATGAGGCCAAAGTGAAGGGATGTATATTAAATATTTTAAATATTAAAAATAAAAACTATTTACAGTGTATATATAATATACAAAATTGAACACCCCTGAGCCAGTAATGAGGCCAAAGTGAAGGGATGTATATTAAATATTTTAAATATTAAAAGTAAAAAACTATTTACAGTGTATATATAATATACAAAATTGAACACCCCTGAGCCAGTAATGAGGCCAAAGTGAAGGGATGTATATTAAATATTTTAAATATTAAAAATAAAAACTATTTACAGTGTATATATAATATACAAAATTGAACACCCCTGAGCCAGTAATGAGGCCAAAGTGAAGGGATGTATATTAAATATTTTAAATATTAAAAGTAAAAAACTATTTACAGTGTATATATAATATACAAAATTGAACACCCCTGAGCCAGTAATGAGGCCAAAGTGAAGGGATGTATATTAAATATTTTAAATATTAAAAATAAAAACTATTTACAGTGTATATATAATATACAAAATTGAACACCCCTGAGCCAGTAATGAGGCCAAAGTGAAGGGATGTATATTAAATATTTTAAATATTAAAAATAAAAAGCTATGTATATATAATATACAAAATTGAACACCCCGAGCCAGTAATGAGGCCAAAGTGAAGGGATGTATATTAAATATTTTAAATATTAAAAGTAAAAAACTATTTACAGTGTATATATAATATACAAAATTGAACACCCCTGAGCCAGTAATGAGGCCAAAGTGAAGGGATGTATATTAAATATTTTAAATATTAAAAGTAAAAAACTATTTACAGTGTATATATAATATACAAAATTGAACACCCCTGAGCCAGTAATGAGGCCAAAGTGAAGGGATGTATATTAAATATTTTAAATATTAAAAATAAAAACTATTTACAGTGTATATATAATATACAAAATTGAACACCCCTGAGCCAGTAATGAGGCCAAAGTGAAGGGATGTATATTAAATATTTTAAATATTAAAAATAAAAAGCTATGTATATATAATATACAAAATTGAACACCCCGAGCCAGTAATGAGGCTAAAGTGAAGGGATGTATATTAAATATTTTAAATATTAAAAATAAAAAGCTATGTATATATAATATACAAAATTGAACACCCCGAGCCAGTAATGAGGCCAAAGTGAAGGGATGTATATTAAATATTTTAAATATTAAAAGTAAAAAACTATTTACAGTGTATATATAATATACAAAATTGAACACCCCTGAGCCAGTAATGAGGCCAAAGTGAAGGGATGTATATTAAATATTTTAAATATTAAAAGTAAAAACTATTTAAAGTGTATATATAATATACAAAATTGAACACCCCTGAGCCAGTAATGAGGCCAAAGTGAAGGGATGTATATTAAATATTTTAAATATTAAAAATAAAAAGCTATGTATATATAATATACAAAATTGAACACCCCGAGCCAGTAATGAGGCTAAAGTGAAGGGATGTATATTAAATATTTTAAATATTAAAAGTAAAAAGCTATTTACAGTGTATATATAATATACACAATTTTAACACCCCTGAGCCTGTAATAAGGCCAAAGTGAAGGGATGATATCATTTTTTTAAATATAAAAAGTATAAAACTAAAAAATATACAATATAACTGTCAGTATAAATACAATATTAGGGATGCACCGAAATGAAAATTTTTCGAAAACATTTTGCAGGAGTGAATAAGAATTTAGCCATTTGATTTCTGCCATTTTATGGTAAAAAGCCTATTTTTGTAAGGCAATTTTAACTAAACTATCGCTTATAGACGTGCTGTTTTTTTATACTCGGAAGGCTGCTTTAGAGAGCACTGTCTTGCAGTGTTGCCATGTTCAAAAGCTTTTATGCAAGTAGTTTGGTCCTAGATCATTAAGCTAGCCACTTTACAGAGTTAATAAAGTGGTCTGTGGCAGATACAAGATATATAATTTTTTTTGTGTTATAAAACAACGCATTTGGGAGTTTTACTTTTTTTGCAATTGGCCTTGTTTGTTGTTGTTGTTTTTTCTTATTAAGATTTGGCAACACTGACACTTTACTGCAGTGTTTTTTTTTTCAGTTATTTTCTTGCATCTCACATACAGACAAAGGCACATTTCTGAAGCGCATTTAAATATGAAATTAACAACTAGTTGTTCAGTTCAGTTCTGTACACACTGCATAGAATTTCTGTGAATGCGGTTGTCACTAACTGTATTTTTTAGGATTTTTCAAAATGCCACTTTATTTGGCATTTTTTATATTTTGAGTAAAAAAAGAATTTTGTATGTGGACTGTTCCACATACTGTTGTATTAATTGCACCTTGGGATTGACACAAGAAACTTTGTTGTGTTACACTAAGACAATAAAGTACTTGAACTTAATGCGGTTGTCTAATGCGGCTGTCACTATGTGTCAATTATGTATCATTACAAATTATGTGTGTACAGAACGCGATTAAAGAGTAAAAGCTGAACTGACAACCGAATTTAGTTACAGTGTGTCCATGGCCATAGATTTTTTTTCAAATATAGAAAGTATAAAACTACTTTAAAAATATACAATATAATACTTAAATACTGCTGATCAGTAATATCGCCAGTAATGTATGTTTTCGTCATTACTGGCGATATTACTGATCAGCAGTATTTAAGCACTATTTAAGTATTACAAATGTTTACAATATTTAAACAACCCTAAAAATGGAGTTTTGTCAGGCACACAAGGGCCACTCATGTCAGCTTTCGGACACAACACTCACAGTATAAACCTACTTCTCATCAAGGACGTAATTGCTGTTTAGATGCATTCCAGTGAACTGGCAGGCGATTAGGAAAACCCAATACAAACCAGTCATGGTAAAGCATCTGCTCCAGGGAAATCCTGCATTCTGGATGACGCTGCAGACACTTCCACAAAAAATTGATGCATTCTGTGGAAAAAAGATGAGAGAAATTAGATTATTAACTTAACTAACATGCTATCTTTAACTTTATACACAACATTATACATGCTATATAATTATTCCTTCTTTGCTGAAAATCTCACCTTTTGACACAGTAAATGCCGACTGGTTGTTACCCAAGCAGTACAAGTCCTTGTCTGTTGGAAAACGCCCATGCAGCATTGCGAACAGGAGCACCCCAAGGGAATACACTGTCGCGGGCTTTGCATGGTATGTGCCTCTGTCAAAAACTTCTGGAGCAATGTACGGTTTGGTGCCTGGGGGAAAGAAATAATGTTAGACGTTTACAACACACATATGTTAAAGGATACACTTATATACAGGATGTGTCTAAGTCAGCTTATCAATTTGATAGCAAAGCGATGCATCATACTTACCAGTGAGGGCAGTGTAGCCTGAATCCCTTATGAGGGCACCACAGCCGAAGTCGATTAATTTGATCTCCAATGTCGTTGGGTTCACGAGCACGTTTTGCAGCTTGATGTCGCGATGGAAAACGCCACGATTACAGCATAAGTTTGCTGCATAAATGACTTGCCACATAATGGACTGTGTGATCTGCTCGTTGATCGCACCTCCGCTGCATTGGAGAAATTTTCCTAAATCCATGCTAGGCACGGGACGCTCTAAGACTAAGAGGTAACAGTCTGGTTCATCCTGCCAGTCCAACAATTCGATGATCTGCGGACAGTTGGGTGCCCTATTGACGATGACTGTCAACGCAATCTCTAAGGGAAGAGGTTTGGGATGAAAAGCCTAGAAAAGTGAAAATATGATCATTAGATTGAGGTCTTTTGCCACACTGTTGTATATGATTAACATCAATATCAGATGGGTAAACAGTGAATGACAAAAAAATGCAGAGGGAGAAGCATACTTACAGTGGTGATATATGTTGTATTTTTCGTCTTTGAGACATATTTCACCGCCACCTGATTAAGTAAACAAAGAATAAACAATTAGCAATGGACAGAGGAGATTTCAATCCACTTATGAATCCTGAAGACAAGTAAATCAACAAGCAGTAAATTAAAACCTAGTAAAGCATGTTTTGTTTATACTGACTGTTTAAAAAGATTGACTTCTCTAACTAGTGAACATAAGATACATTAAAAAGGCTTACAGTAAGTAAAAAATCATACCTTTAGACCATCCTTAATGCGAATTCCTTTTCGCACCGAGCCAAAACCTCCTTCACCCAGCTTGCCACCAAATTTGTACCGCAAAGAAATTTGATCTGTTAAAAGAATATCAATGAAAGTGACAATGACATTTCATTTTTATTCAGTTTATAATTAAAATTAACTGGAGGATTATTTAAATGAACTACAACAAAGCTAAGTGGTGATTTGGTTTAAGGCAGTAAACTTACCCTTGTCCAGCTCAAAGATGGCATCTCCTTTGGGACGCCCCGCCTGGTATTCTTTGTGACGCCCTTTAGTAGCAATGCTTTTTTCTTCTTTGGAGTGCCCTGCCCTATCTTTCTTGGGGCGACCTTTAAAGGCAAACCACTTTTTTTCTTTAGGACGCACCGCTAAAGCAATTTCCCTCACGACTTTGTGACGCACGGCTGATGCAATGTCCCTTATGGCTTTGGGACACACGGCAGCGTCAACGTCCCTCTCGTCTTTGGGATGCACCGCAGAGGCAGCGTCCCTTTCGTCTTTGGGACGCACCACAAAGGCAACGTCCCTCTCGTCTTTGGGACGCACCACAGAGGCAACGTCCCTTTCGTCTTTGGGACGCACCACAAAGGCAACGTCCCTCTCGTCTTTGGGACGCACCACAGAGGCAACGTCCCTTTCGTCTTTGGGACGCACCACAAAGGCAACGTCCCTCTCGTCTTTGGGACGCACCACAAAGGCAACGTCCCTCTCGTCTTCAGGATGCACTGCAGAGGCAACTTCCCTCTCGTCCTTGGGACGCAGTGCACAGGCAATGTCCCTCTCTGCTTTGGGTCTCACAGCAGAATTAACGTCCTGATATTCTCTGAGACTCACTGCAGAGGCAATGCCCTCATCTGCAATGGGACCCACTGCACTGACAATGACATTGTGTGCTGTGGAGTTCACTGCAAAGTGAAAGCTGTCATCTGCAGACAAAGCGTTGTCATTTGCAGGCAAACGCACTGAACACTCAGTGGTTACATCTGCAGGCAAATGCACCAGAGACTCAGCGTCATCATTTGTATGCAAACGCATTGGAGACTCATTGGTGACATCTGCTGCCAAACACACTGAAGTCTTAGCAGCATCATCTGCAGACAAACGCACTGGAGACACAGCAGCATCATCTGCAGGCAAAAGCGCTGGATACTCAGCGTCGTCATCTACAGACAAACGCACTGGAGACACAGCAGCATCATCTGCAGACAAACGCACTGGAGACACAGCAGCATCATCTGCAGACAAACGCACTGGAGACACAGCAGCATCATCTGCAGGCAAAAGCGCTGGATACTCAGCGTCGTCATCTACAGACAAACGCACTGGAGAGTCAGCGTCGTCATCTACAGACAGACGCACTGGAGAGTCAGCGGCGTCATCTACAGACAGACGCACTGGAGAGTCGGCGCTGTCATCTACAGACAAACGCACTGGAGAGTCGGCGGCGTCATCTACAGACAGACGCACTGGAGAGTCGGCGGCGTCATCTACAGACAGACGCACTGGAGAGTCGGCGGCGTCATCTACAGACAAACGCACTGGAGAGTCAGCGTCGTCATCTACAGACAGACGCACTGGAGAGTCAGCGGCGTCATCTACAGACAGACGCACTGGAGAGTCGGCGGCGTCATCTACAGACAAACGCACTGGAGAGTCGGCGGCGTCATCTACAGACAGACGCACTGGAGAGTCGGCGGCGTCATCTACAGACAGACGCACTGGAGAGTCGGCGCTGTCATCTACAGACAGACGCACTGGAGAGTCTGCGGCGTCATCTACAGACAGACGCACTGGAGAGTCGGCGCTGTCATCTACAGACAAACGCACTGGAGAGTCAGCGGCGTCATCTACAGACAAACGCACTGGAGAGTCGGCGGCGTCATCTACAGATAGACGCACTGGAGAGTCGGCGGCGTCATCTACAGACAGACGCACTGGAGAGTCGGCGCTGTCATCTACAGACAAACGCACTGGTGTGTCGAGGACCGCAGATTGGAAGACTTCTTGGTCAGGCTGATACTCAGCACCTGGGACGACTTCCCTAACATCTGAAAAGCAAAAAAAAAAAAAACATATATTATAAAACCCATATCGAAGAGTTTCTTCATTTAGGGGCACTTTTTAGAAGAGAGCAGGGTGAGTTGAGCCAGTTTTTACTTATGTCGTGTTTAAAGCGAGCACATAACTGTAATGGGTCCAACTTCAATATACATAAATTTCAAGGCATCGTGCATCCCTGGGTATAAACATTTTGGGTCTAAAATAAACTGCTTACAAAATATGGCTTAAAAGAAAATGGTCCCTTGGCACAACTTACACCCATTGAGGGGTAAATTGAGCCTAGGGAGAGGGTGAGTTGTTGGAATTAAACTGTGCTACTGATTGCGCTTGAACATTTTCACCTCATGCTATACAGAGACATTCAATAAAAATTACTACTTAAGATCCATTTCCTAACAACCCTAATAACGTCATAAAGGTTTGGATAACAGATTGGATGGATGACTTCTTTAAAATCTTATTGAAAGACACAATTCACAGCTCTGAAGGCGTTTTAGAAAGTATTTTTAAAAAATCAGCACAAAAATTTAACTATTTAAAAAAATAAAATCACACAGCAACTAACCTTACAGATAGTAATAGTACTCAACAACTCACAAATTTTGCAGGGAAATACAATTTCACCAATACTTCAATGGCCAGTTTTCAACAACAAAGAACAAAATCAGATTCATGTATGGTGTATACTATTTTAAAAATAATGTAGAATTACAGTAAAATAATACTTTGGAATCATAGAAGGCTCAAATTACCCTACTCCTTCAATTTTAACAAAACTGTATCATCCATTATTTTCATATTATTTTTTCAGATGTGTCTGTTATTGTAGTTGTTTTTATCTTAGCCAAACCGTATCCTATCCTAACAAATCATACATCAATGTAAAGCTTATTTCAAATTAAAACTGACATAGTGTTGTGGTCCATGACCACATATATACAAAACTGTTTAAGAAAAATTCATAAGATGGGCATGTGATTTTACCTTGACTCCTGTATGTCCCTGTTTCAGCCTCAGCAACACGGTGCTTTTTCTTTCTTAAGCGCCATCTCCAAAATCTCTTCCTCTTTTTCGTTTTCTTTTCTCTCCTCGTCTCACTACCACCACCATCTGCACCATTTTCACAAGCCCCAACAGGTGTCTTATTATCCAGATCAGGATGGGGTTGGGGTTCTTGCACAGGCGACCCGTCTAAGAAATTTCTTAGACGGGCCAGTGCCCTCCTTAATAGACCCATTTACACACAGTTGTACCTAACCAAAATACTCTTAAACTGTTATAACTTTAACTGAAAATACCGTTGTACTAAACTGACTCGTACCGATACTGTAGTATTGCTATAACCCGCACTTTGCTCTGCGACTACAAGCTACAGAATGAGCCTCAGAGATTCGCGCGTTTCTGTGCACTCAAGCGAACATTCCATTCGTGACGTCACAATGCCTCTTGACAACGCGTGACATTCTACTGTTTCTATGGCAACAATGTCAACGCCGAAGCCCTCACTTTAACGCCAAACTCCTGAACTCATTACAGCGTGTAAATATAATTTTGTTTTTATTGTTTTCATTTTATTTTATTTTATTATTATTATATCGAATGTTCTGAGAGTTAATTTTTGAAACATAGATATAATAAATAGTACAATGTTATGTGTTTTTATCTCGGAATTACGCTATTTTAAAACATGGACTGAACGCAGCATCAAAACAAAACATTTTTCAAAATTTAACAAAACTGATGTCTGTCGTGTTCCTTCGGATCGGTAACGATTACATTACTGTTTAAGGCGAGATAGGTGAATAAGGTAAAAAAAAAAAAAAGAATAGTTTTCTCCTTATTTACCCAGTTGATTAATTACATTGATAATTGCAAAAAAAAAAAAAATTGTATTACAAGTTTTCTAAAATGTTTGGTCTATATATGCAAACGAACCATTATGATAAATATGAGCTAATTTGCATACATTTCTAGTTTACAAAAATCTAAACACTGGATGAAGTCAGTTTTAAAATTCTTGTTTACATTTTTAGACATATTAAAGTCAAATGTTTTTACAGAAGGAATTTTGGGTGTCTCATTTTGTCACAATTCAGAATAAGCTTAGAACAGACAGAAAACTATTTTTAGGGAATAAAATGTATAAAATAAAGCAATTTTTAAATGAACAAATCCCTCTCTAAAAACCTTCAAGATATAGACTGGAATAAAAATGCGAAGTTTGGTGTGTGTAACTGCTACTGAAGTGGAGATTTATGGCTCAGTGTAGGAGAAAAAAAACTCATTTTGAGAAAACAGCCTTTAAAAATATGGATTGTTATTGAATTCTATTGACAAAAATAGATAAAATGCCATAAAAGAAACACTTAATGGTGTATTTTGGATGTTTTCTTTCCACTAGTTATGAAAAGCCAAAAAGGCCAAAATCTCAAACTTGACAGGTAAGTTTAGTGCAGTGTTGTTCACATCCAGGCCACAGAGAGGCAATAATGAGCCACTGTACAACTTTCCAACAGGAATTTGGAGGTTGTAAACAGTCAGTGAACAGCCGCTTTTATTAAAATTTAAGGTTTTCCTTTTTTACTTGAATCAACAGTGTATTATTCTGACGGTAAGATTTTTTTTTTCTTTATTAATTTCTCTATTTATTTTAGTAAAACTAGCACTAGACAGATTCCTGTCAGCTGTTACAGCATTTGTTCATTAGCCTTAACGCTTCGGGTAAGGGGCTAAATAGGCTCTTATAAGGAAAAATGCGCTTTTTATGGTGCCAAATTGTATGAAGATCTAAATATGTTCATTTTTAATACACTATTGATGTATGGAGAGTCCCTTGTTGCTACACTACTAAAGCTCAATAACATGTTACGCAGACAAGTTGAGTGTCAGAAGTTCGCCAAATAAAACATTTCCATTTGATCACTTTTGTCAGTCATAATTTGATGACAATATGATTCAGTTTTAGTAAATAAAGTGATTATTACTTGAATAACATTAAACAGTTTGACATAGTTTAGCTGTTTAATTTAGTTGAGAAGTCATTAAATCTTATTTAACTCATAGTTTAAGTATTTTTAGCTGTTTTTGTAATCACCTCTAAATTATTATTACTTAGGTAAGAGAAAAGTAATAATTTAAGAGAAAAGGTTTAAGAGAAATCATTGTTTATTATTTGTGCAGACGTATGTCATATTTATTTATTTATTTATTTAGGTCAAGAATAATTCTAACCAGTCTAATAGTCGTTAAAAAAGACGAAAGTGAAAAAAAGCGAAAGTCTGAAAGGATTGTTCACCCCAAACAGATTTTTATCTGTCATGGTCATTAGCTTAAATCTGCTGTATGTTAAAAATCATTGCATGTTAAATCAAAGTGGATTAGAAACAATGTCTTCAGCCCTGTTGTGCCACATTTTATCTTATACTTACAGTAGTTTGTGGACTATTTCAAATAGAGTTGAAGTCAAACGTTTACATACACCTTTCAGAATCTGCAAAATGTTAATTATTTTACCAAAAAGCATGCCATTTTTATTTAGTACTGACCTAAATAAGATATTTCAAGTATGTTTACATATAGTCTCCAAGAGAAAATAATAGTTGGATTTATAAAAGTGACCCTGTTCAAAAGTTTACATACTTTTTTTTTTTTTTTTTTGTAGTAATAGTTGTTTATGAGTCTCTTGTTTGTCCTGAACAGTTAAACTGCTTGCTGTTCTTCAGGAAGATCCTTCAGGTCCCACAAATTCTTTGATTTTTTCAGCTCACTGATCCTTTAGAGGGAAAAACAATGCAATAAGTCTTCTAGGAAACATGTAAGTATCTTCTGTAGCTTCTGAAGGGCAGTACTAAATAAAAATTGATATTTAGGCAAAATCTTCATTCTGTTTAAAAGTTTTCACCCCCGGCATGGTTTTTCCTTCTGGAGCATCAGTGAGCATTCGAGTCCCTCAGTGTGAAAAGATGAATCTCAAAATCACACAGTCATTGTTGGGAAGGGTTCAAATACACAAAATGCTGGAAAACCCAAGAATTTGTGTGACATGAAGGATTTTTAGGTATTTTTAGTATTTTTAACTGTTCTGGACAAACAAGGGACTCATGAACAACCATCACTAAGCAAAAAACACAGCTGTGGATCCTTCAGGTAACAACACAGGGTATTTATTTTTTTTTTAAATTCAACTATTCTGAATATGTAAACATCTATTATGTGAAATATCTTATTCAAGTCAGTACTTAATAAAAAATAACATGCATTTTGTATGATCCCTCTTATTTTAGTAAAATAATTAACATTTTGTGCATTCTGCAAGGTGTATGTAAACTTTTGACTTCAACTGTATGTTTTTTTTTTGTTTTGTTTTGTTTTTTTAACTACAGATTGATCTATGGAGTTCCCCAAGCTCCCCCCTCACTCCGGCTCTGTGTTATCAGTAGTGGACATGCACACAGGTGGAGAGCCGCTTCGCATTATCCTGAGCGGGTATCCGGAGGTAAAGGGGGACACCATCCTTGCCAAACGACGCTACGTGACAGAGCATCTCGATCATCTTCGCAAGCTCTTAATGTTCGAGCCCCGTGGTCACTACGATATGTACGGAGCCCTGCTGGTCAGAAGTGAGTTAGCAGAGGCTGATCTCGGCGTCTTGTTCATGCACAACGAAGGGTATAGCACCATGTGTGGCCACGCTGTTATTGCTCTCGGGCGATTTGCGGTGGATTACGGCTTGATTAAATCGCCCACTTCACCAGAGACGCAGATAAACATACACTGCCCCTGCGGCTTAGTGAAAGCCTTTACACAGTATTCCAATGGGAAAACCGGAGCTGTCAGATTCCACAGTGTGCCGGCCTTTGCTTTTGCTACAGGTGAGCAATATGTGACGGTTGCAGGTTTGATTATGGTCACTTTGGAATGTTTTAATATATTAAAAAAATTTTTTAACTGTTTTTAATTATCATTTGCCATGCTTGTTTTTTATGTTTGTATAATATTTAAATTGAAAGAACAGTTTCATTCTTTGCTTTTCTAGATGTGAGTGTCTCTGTACCAGGATATGGGTCCTTCACTGTGGACATCAGTTATGGTGGAGCTCTTTATGCTTTTGTGAGTGCTGAGAAGTTTGGATTGGATGTCAGTAAGTCCAAAACCAGAGATTTGGTGGATGCAGCCACTGCTGTGAGTGATGCTGTCAAATCCCAGGTAACTGTTTGTTTTGTTAAGTAAAACTAGCTGGAAAATCAGGTTTTGTTGGTTAAAATAAACTGAAATAAAAGAGAAATATTAAATGAAAAACTTAAAAACTAGAAATGCGTCAGCAACTAATTGCAAATTTAAGTTGAAATACTAAAATTAGTCAAACTAAAATGAAATAATAATAAAGCTAATTACAAAAAAAAACCATGTCAAACGCATATAACAATGACTAAAACTACCTCAAATAGCCCAAGAAAATCCTTAATGCTAAAAACCTTAGTGCTAAGATTCCTTTACAGTATGAATAAAATATTTAAAAATATATTTTATTAATCATAAAATCTGAATAAAATCATTTGTGATTTATTTTAAGGTTTCAGTTTCTAATAGGACCTTATTTGACTCTCGTTTGATTATTGAGATGTTATGATTTTTTGGTAAGTCAAAGAAACATAAATGTACTTTATTCAACATTGTGTTTTATTAATCTGTAATTTGTCTGATAATTTGTGTAATTGACTGGAATAATTACATATTTTAAAAGACAAAATATCACTAAAACATCACAGATGTTCTGATTTAAATTAAAATTACAAATAATAATTTTAGAATTATTTAATTATAAGTTCAGATACTTCTTACATGTAGATAGAAATAAATATAGATATAAATATTGCATAGGTTTTGACCCACAGTGCATTTTTGGCCATTTCTATAAATATACCTGTGCTGCTTAAAACTGGTTTTGTGGTCCAGGGTCACATATATTCAGTGTTTCAGATGTCAGTCTCCAATAGGACCTTATTTGTGACCCTGGACCACAAAACCAGTCATAAGGTTAAATTTGACAAAACTGAGATTTATACATCATATGAAAGCTCAATAAATAAGCTTTCTATTGATGTATGGTTTGTTAGGATTAGGTTAGGATAGGTTATTTGACTGAGATACATCTATTTGAAATCAGAAATCTGAGGATGCAAAAAAATCTAAAAGACTGAGAAAATCACCTTTAAAGTTGTCCAAATTAGGTTCTTAACAATGCATATTACAAATCAAAAATTACATTTTGATATGTTTACAGTAGGAATTTTACAAAAAATCTTCATGGAACATGAACTTTACTTAATTTCTTAATGATTTTTGGCATAAAAGAAAAATCTAAAATTTTGACCCATGCAATGTATTTTTGGCTATTGCTACAAATATACCCCAGCGACTTAAGACTGGTTTTGTGGTCCAGGGTCACATTTGATTTTTGATATTTTAAGATTTTTTGCCAAGTGAAAGAAACACTGTGTTTTATCAATCATTAATTTGCCTGATAATTGACTGGACTAATTATTTTAATGACTTTAGGTAAAGCTGCACCATCCAGTCAGTGAGGATCTGGCTTTTCTCTATGGCACAATCCTTACTGATGGCAAAGATGCTTTTTCTGAAGAGCCCACAGCCAATGTGTGTGTGTTTGCTGATGCACAGGTAAAATCAGTTGATTACATGAATCCATAGGAAGTTCTGGACTTTAGGACTGTTCACCCCCTAGTCTGGTCTTTTGCTTTTCAGTCTGTGTGACAGGTTTGTTGTATGGTTTGTCAGGTGGACAGAAGCCCTACAGGGTCGGGCGTCACTGCTCGTATAGCTCTTCAGTACCATAAAGGCCTGATCGGACTTAATCAGACCAGAAGCTTCAAGAGCGGAGCAACAGGATCAGTGTTTACAGGAAAAGCAATAGAGGTACCAGTAGAAAATATATACCATTTAAAAGTTTTAAGAGTCTTGAGTAATTGTAGCTGGTCTGTTGTGGAAGGAGACCATGTGTGGGGACTTCAGGGCTGTAGTAGTGGAGGTCGCAGGTCATGCTCACTACAGCGGCGTGGCCAGCTTCACCCAAGAAACCGACGACCCTCTGAGTGAAGGCTTTCTTCTGCGCTGACTCAGCGGACTTGAAGGTTACAAATGAAATTTCAGCTTCTGATCGCAGGTACAGTGTAAGACATGCTTTCTGAGCTAGAGAACATGACTGTCTTCTGACGTAGGTTCTTTGTAAAGTACCTACATCAGTTGTTTAGACGTTGAATAAACATTTTCTGTGACTGTTATACCTTGTAACATCTGATTTTCTGTACTGATCATTTTCTGAATTGTCCTAAACTTTTTAGAATAATGAAAGGGTATAAATTAACTAATTTTGAAAAAGACTAAAAATACCACATCATAACTTCTGATTTAAATAATAGCAAAAACAGTAAAAATTTGAATTGTTTTTACTATTTAAAAATATTTTGAAATGTACTTTATTCCTGTGATCAAAGCAACATAACTCCAGTGTCACATGATCCTTCAGAAATCATTATAATATGCTGATTTGCTGCTCAAGAAATATTTATTATTATTATCAATATTTAAAACAGTTGAAGACATTTTTTTCAGGATTCTTTGATGAATAGAAAGATCCAAAGATCAGCATTCATCTGAAATAAAAAGCTTCTGTAACATAATAGAAATTAATACTTTTATTTAGCAAGGATGCTTTAAATTGATCAAAAGTGATGATAAAGACATTTATAATGTAACAAAAGATTTCTATTTCAGAAAATACTGTTCTTAACTTTCTATTCATCGAAGATGAAATGTTTTTTGAGCAGCAAATCACAATATTAGAATGATTTCTGAAGGATCATGTGACTGGAGTAATGATGCTAAAATTCAGCTTTGATCACAGGAATAAATTACATAGTAAAATCCATTCAAACAGAAAACACTTATTTTAAATAGTCTAAATATTTCTGTTTTGGCTGTGAGCAGAAGAGACTTTTCAAAATAAAATACAAATCTTGACTTGACTTGCTGATAATGCCCACCAGGGGACATCATCTGACCATATTTTATCATATGTATTAAATCATATTTTAATACAACATTTGGCATTTTTGCCTGATCCGAGATTACATGACTGAAACATTGTATTAAAATGCGATTCATCTGCTTATGTGATTTACTAGAGGTTGTGTTCTTGTGCAGGTTTCATTTATGATTATTAGAAATCCCCAGTTTCTTAACTTTTTTGTATTGCCGTTCACTAACAATCAGAGGAGTCTTCAAATGACAGCATAACAGATGGTACTATTCAGATTCTTCCATTTATTCTCTTATGATTCATCTTACGATGGAAGGCTGTGTTGTCTTTAAATTATAAAAGTCCAATGGAGGTATCTTACACTGAAAAAGGAAACTTTGTTACACCATACAACTAGGCTGCTGATTAAAAAACAAACAAAAAAAAACCAGGAGAGATGCCAAACATTAAGGAAGAACGTAAGGGAAGAAAAGTATTGCCTTGATCCAGTTACTTATAGATCATTTTAAATATGACTACATTTCACATGAAAGGTCCTCAAACAGAAAGACCAACACTTGACATCAGAAACTGCATAGAGTCTGTACAATGACCGTCCACAGTGTTTAAGACAACATGGGCACCAGAAGCCCCTAAAAACACATCTTAAAAAATCATTCCCAGTCATCCTGTACCGGTTATCACAATGCAGTCTTCTTTCTGAATAAGCAACCCACAGCCCTGGTTATTGATGTCAGTAATCTTCCTTAAAAACACTCTATATGCATTATTTAAAAAAAAAAAAAAAATCACCTTTAGTCAAAAGGGCAAATGCTTTTCTAAAAGGTGTACAGGTGTGACTTATGTACAGACACTTGTCAGGAAAGCTTTAAATAACATCCAGTCCAACTTTGAATCAGTCAGAGAAGCAAGAAATCGAGTAGTTTAGACGAGTGACGCTTTAGCATGCCAAGACTCAGTGTCACTTTTGGCGATTTGTTTGATTACAGTAGGAAAAATGGGGGGTTGACAAGATTTCTCAATCTCTGATGCCATCTTGGTGCTCCAGCACTCTTGATGAAAATAAATCATTAAATTAGGTTCATTTGGCAGCCGTATTCTTAATATCCGAGAGTCTTTTTTCTCTGCATTCAGACAGGTTTCCCATTACAGTCACGTGACGCATGATAAGCTGACCATCTTTGGGTAAACATGCTTTCCTCTGCTACCCGGGATCATGTTTTAAATCTGAGGAGAGGAGCTAATGAGTGTCCTCCAGACATTGGCCACCGCATGGAGGTTGTTTGGTTGTAATGAAATGCGTCTCAGTGGTCGTTCAGAAGTTAAGCTTGGTAATTGGACGCTCCCTGCCGGTGTCTGACGTCTGGCTGTTGATGCGTTTGCGATTGCGCTTCATCTTCGACAGATCTTTATCGAAAACCTCTCCAGAACGCAGAGCGGACACCAGGTCGTCAAACTCGCCCCCGTCGTCCTCTCCGTTCTCTTTGGCTTTTCGAGCCTTCCTTTCTTTCTCCCTCTGCTCCTTGAGCTGAAAGATGACAAAAAGATGATGTCAGATTTGGCAGAGAATGGGCCAAGAATGAAGAGATGAGTTATGGACCTCTTACGTTATTCTCTTATGCATAAGAGAAGTTACACTACCAGTCAAAAGTTTTTGAAAAGTACGATTTTAATGCTTTTTACAGAAGTCTCGTCTGCTCACCAAACCTGCATTTATTTGATCTAAAGTACAGCAAAAACAATATTTTGAAATATTTTTACTATTTAAAATAACTGTTTTCTATTTGAATGTATTTTAAAATTAAATTAATCCTGTGATTTTCAGAGCTGAATTTTTAGCATCATTATTCCAGTCACATGATCCTTCAGAAATCATCTTTTTTTTTTTTTTTTCAGGTTTCTTTGATGAATAGAAAGTTCAGAAGAATAGCATTTATCTGAAATAGAAATCTTTTGTAATATTATAAATGGCTTTATCATCCTTTTTCATCAATTTTAAGTACCCTTGCTAAATAAAAGTATTACCGTCTATCATTTATTTCCAAAAATAAATAATTAAATAAATATGGACTCCAAGCTTTAGAATGGTACAGTGTATAAGGTTACAAAATTCTGATCTTTGGATGTTTCTATTCGAAGAATTCTGGGAAAAAAAAGTACTCAACTGTTTTAAATATTAATGATGATAATAAAAATAATAATAAATGTTTCCTGAACAGCTGTCATTATGTGACACTAAAGACTGGAGTATTGATGCTGAAGATTTATGTTTGATCACAGGAATAAATTACATTTGAAAATATATTCAAATAGAAAGCAGTTATTTTAAATAGTACAAATATTTCACAATATTACAGCTTTTGTTGTATTTTGGATCAAATAAATGCAGCCTTGGTGAGCAGAAGAGACTTATTTAAAAAAAAAACATTTAAAATCTTACTGTCCAAAAACATTTGCTTCGTAGTGTATGTTCACCAAGGCTGCATTTATTTGATCAAAATACAGTAAAAACAGCAATATTATTACAATTTAAAATAAAACTGAATTTTCATCAATCATTACTGTAGCCCTCGGTGTCACATGATCCTTCAGAAATCATTCTAATATGTGACCCTGGACCACAAAACCAGTCATAAGGTTAAATTTTACAAAACTGAGATGTTCAATAAATAAGCTTTCCATTGATATATGGATATATGGTTTGTTAGGGTAGGACAATATTTGGCCGAGATACATCTATTTGAAAATCTGGAATCTGAGGGTGCAAAAAAATCTAAATACTGAGAAAATCACCTTTAAAGTTGTCCAAATTAAGTTCTTAACAATGCATATTACTAATCAAAAATTACATTTTTATATATTAATAGAAGGAATTTCACAAAAAATCTTCATGGAACATGATCTTTACTTAATTTCCTAATGATTTTTGGCATAAAAGAAAAATCAATAATTTTGACCCATACAATGTATTTTTGGCCATTGCTACAAATATACCCCAGCGACTTAAGACTGGTTTTGTGGTCCAGGGTCACATATGCTGATGTCTTAAGCATAAGAGACTTCTTTCAAAAACATTTGTAACAAATAGTTACTGATAAATAAGTCACACAGAGATCAATTTCCAAAAAAGTCTACAGACCTGAGCCTCCATTCGTGCCCTGCGCTCCTCCTCCTCTTTGCGTCGGCGCAAGTTCTCGTTCTCTTGACGGGCCTCTGCAAAGGACTGCAAGAACTGGTCGAATATCCCAAAGAACTCATCGGGCTGCATCTTATCAGCATCTTCACCGAAGTGCTTGACCGTTTTTAAGAACTGGAGAACAGAAGCCAGAAGTATCTGGTCATATGAAAGCCATTTCCTGCTCTCTGTACTTTTAGAGTAATGACGTGAGCATGAATACCTCAAGAAAACCCTGACAAAACACTGAGAGGATTAGTGCACTTCCAGAATAAAACTGTCCTGATAATTTACTCACCCCCACGTCATCCAAGATGATTATGTCTTTCTTTCTTCAGTCGAAAAGAAATGAAGGTTTTTGAGGAAAACATTCCAGGATTTTTCTTTATATAGTGGACTTAAATGGGGATCAACGGGTTGAAGATCTAAAATTGTTTCAATGCAGCTTTAAAGGGCTCTACACAATCCCAGCCGAGAAATAAGGATCTTATTTAGCAAAAAAAAAAAAAAAATTATGTACTTTAAACCACAAATGCATGTCTATGCATTATGTAATCACATTGGAAAGGTCACACATAGTTAGTTCTTCATCTGTGTACTCAAAAAGGTAGGGTAGGACGAAAAACATTTCATTTTCTCCTCCAACTTCAAAATCATCCAACATTGTTTTTTACCTTTTTTTGTAAAGAGCATTTGACTTTCTTTGCACGTTCACTTTGTAAACACTAGGTGACCTTTTTGACGTGACTATGTAATGCATGAAGTCGATCTAGTGCAAGATGAGCATTTGTAGTTAAAAAGCATAGAAATTATTATTATTATTATTATTTTGGGATTGTGTAGAGCCCCTTTAAGCTGCAATGAAACTGCAATTTGGACCTTCAACCCGCCGGTCAACACTGATGTCCACTATATGAGGGTTCCTACTTTGTTTGGAAAAGTATGTAAAAAAGAAAGCAGAGTATGGAAAAATATTTGTGTTTCCAGACTTTTGCCCCCATTTAGTTTTTTATAGTAGAAAATTAAGATTTATTGTACATAATTGAGATTTCATAGCAGCTGTTTAGTGATTCTCTTTAAAGATAGTCAAATATTTGATTATGCAAAATGCAGATTATAAGCATTTTGGGTTTCTTCTCAAAATATCCTTAGCACCATATTACATAGCTTCAAGGACCTTTGCAAAATAAAAAAATAAACAGACTTTACGACATTATTCTTTGATCTTTGAGGTAATGCAATAAGAAAAGCCAAATTCTGAGTAGATCTCTGTTAATTTATGAGCATCCATGATTTTGATTATTCATAGTAAGATGGCAGTGATGCACAAAGGAAATAGGTCATATAAAACTAGAAATTGTAATGCACAAGCATGAAAAAAAAAATGCATGCGCATCGGAATAGTTTGTATTTTTATTTCTTTTTATTTTAGGGACTTTGTATGTTTTCACTTTGAGAAAATCAATGAGAAAATAAAAAAATATATATTTACAGATGACTGTAGTATATACCAAATATAAAGCTGAAAATAATGCTTTATCAAGCATTTATGTTAAATATGGTCTGAAAATCTACTGAGAGGTTTTTAAAATTTTAAAATGATGAGTAGGAACTCTGCTATATCCTGAAAAATCCTGTAATGTTTTCCTCAAAAATCTTAATTTCTTTTCTGAAGAAAGAAAGGCATGCATATCTTGGATGACATGGGAGTGAGTAAATTATCAGGAATTTTTTTATTCAGTATACATTTTCAGTTTATCACAGAAAACATTTTTTTGGTGACGAAAGTGCAAAGCGAGAGGAAAAACAAATTGCTGTGAAATGGGCAGATAGTAGCATAACAGACCCTGATGGTCTAATGAACTTCTGGTAAATGAAGTGTGTGACGCACTGCTAGTTATCCGGTCACCGGTAGCCAAGCATAAAGTGGTCTTGTTAACCCAGATTTCTCCAGCGACTGATTACAGCCTAAACACAGGGGACTGGAGTCTTGCCATGGCACTGCTGCTGCCTCGTACCGTCTCACCGCAGGGGAGGAGGCCTAGTCTTCCCACAATGCCTTTGATGTGCCTTTATCATTGCCATATGGAACAGCTCCGCCGTGGGCCTGTTTGTGCCTGAGCCAAGGGGCATATTTTTATTTCTCCTTTGCCCTGCTTTTATATCTCTTCTTATCTGTCTCAGACGTCAGACAGGAAGCCTAGGTTAGGTTGGAGATACATCATTTCAGATTTTAACATCTGAAACAATCACAATCCTGCCATAAAAGCCCAATATCATCAGTATGCTGCATTTTACCTTTTAACCCTTGTGCGACCTTATGGACATTTTTGCCCATTTCAGTTTTGTTTTTTGTTGTGTTAATGCCAACTGCATACATTTTGGCTCAGGTGTTTATTTTTATTAAAATTTTAATATTTCACCCTTATTTCCCTCAGAAAAAACTACATTTTACCCTCTGTACAAAAAATACTCACACTAAGGACCTTAAGGACAAAAATGTCCACATTGAAACCCATTATAACCGCAATTTTTCAACCCAGGGCCATTTGACTGTAAAATGATGCAATATTTGCTAATAGGCATCCATTCTATCGTCAAGGCTTCCAATTTTACATTTTTACTAGATTGTGCTTTTTTTTTTTTTTTTTTTTTTTTTTTTTCAAATTTGGCATATACATTTAAAAAAAACTAACACTACATAAAAATATAAATGCCTCAAAATGAATCTTCACTGACACACCAAATGATCTAATAAGCAAAGAAAAAAAATCTGCTTAGCATTTAGTATATGGAAATTACTACTATTTTTCATTTTTTCACTATTTTTCAAAAAACACCTGTGGCATTATGCAAACAAACCAGCATTTAAAGGGTTACGATTCTGAAAATTAATGAATGTTTTGTATCTATGGATAGAACAGATGCTGGTTAAAAATCAACATCAGTGAAAGTGGGAAAAAATAATTTTTATGACAGTTTTTGGACATGGACATTTTTGTCCATTTTGCACCTTTTTCTAGAAAGAAAACCTGGATATTTTATTTAGTCAAGATATTGTGTAGCATGTCAACAACCGTGTAACTCGCTCTGCGCAGATGGATCTCTCAAAAGCAAAAAGGACAAAAGTTGTATGTCCCGTTTCACTCATTGAGCCCTATGGGGCTAGTGAAAGTGCCAGGGTCACCACATAGGAAGCGTTCACAGCGAGGGGTTGAAGGTCAGCTCCTGCACGCAGCAGGGCATCGAGGGTAACCGCAGTCTGTTTCTCCAGCTGGCCTTTGAAGGAAAGGCTGAGCACCAGGATGTGCATCTTAAAGATACACACTCAAACACACAAATGTAGTCGGACACACACGAACCACACTCACCAGTTCTTTGGCCTCACTGAGGGAGTCCTCAACATCTGAGAAGCTGAAACTGGCCACTGTGATGAACTGACTGACTACAGACACAAACTTATCCCCGTACTCCTGAGGACGCTTCTTCTGGAACTCTAACTCCTGCATTAAAGACAGAAACTGTGTAGATGATTTGCTTTTAAGCTTGAGAGTATAGAGTCATTATGTAGCACTTACGCTCTCTACGCTCTTTAAGCCGCTGCGAAGATTATTGATCTCCTTCTCCAGCTCGGTCATGCTGGAAAGACACAATCATAGAGATCCCAGTCATTTCATGGAAACAAGAATACATTTTTTAGAGAAGAGTTTATCAGGTGTATGTGTACACCTTTACTTTGTACTTTTGTCAGTCTCCTATGTAATCTATAGCATAGGGACGCAGAAATATTATATTAAAAAGTATAGTTTAAAATTAGGGGTTAATTTTTCCACATCAAGCAGCAAGATGAATCAATTAAGAGTATGAGCGAGTTCATTTTAAATAATATTAAAAAAAAAATAAGTGGGAAAAAATCTACATGCATAATTCCATACTAATGTCTTATTTTTCTGCACATTTTTCATATTTTCAGTAAAATAATTTCAATAATAAAAATATCTGAATAATGTGAAACCATTTTTTAAAGTTATCTATTGAATTAGTATTTGTATTTAATAGTTAAAATATAAGAGAAAGCTTGCAGGAGGCAAAGCAATAATTATATATATTATATTATATATGTATTAAATGAAATAAATTAACTAACATTGAGCAGTACATTTGTTACAGTATTTATTAATGTAATTTGTATAAATATATTTGTATAGATATATACATTGAGATTTTTACTTCATCTGAAAACTGAATAAATTTGCTTTCCATTAATGTATGGTTCGTTAGGACAATATTTGGCAAACTATTTGAAAATTTGGAATATGAGGGTGCAAATAAAGTTCTTAGCAATGGATATTACTAATCAAAATTTAGGTTTTGATACATTTACAAAATATGATCTTTACTTCATATCATAATGATTTTGGCATAAAAGAAAAATTGGTCATTTTGAACCATACAATGTATTTTTGGCTATTGCTACTAATATACACATGCTACTTTGTGGTCCAGACCCTGGACCACAAAACCAGTCTTAAGTAGCACAGGTATATTTGTAGCAATAGCCAAAAATACATTGTATGGGTCAAAATTATCAATTTTTCTTTTATGCCAAAAATCATTAGCATATTAAGTAAAGATCATGTTCCATGAAGATATTTTGTACATTTTCTACCATAAATATATAAAAACTTGATTTTTGATTAGTAATATGTGACCCTGGACCACAAAACCAGTCTTAAGTCGCTGGGGTATATTTGTAGCAATAGCCAAAAATACATTGTATGGGTCAAAATTATTGATTTTTCTTTTATGTCAAAAATCATTAGGAAATTAAGTAAAGATCATGTTCCATGAAGATTTCTTGTAAAATTCCTACTATAAATATATCAAAATGTAATTTTTGATTAGTAATATGCATTGTTAAGAACTTAATTCGGACAACTTTAAAGGTGATTTTCTCAGGATTTTGATATTTTTGCACCCTCAGATTCCAGATTTTCAAATAGTTGTATCTCGGCCAAATATTGTCCTATCCTAACAAACCATGTATCAATAGAACGCTTATTTATTGAGCTTCCATATGATGTATACATCTCAGTTTTGTAAAATTTAACCTTATGACTGGTTTTGTGGTCCAGGGTCACATATACATTGCTAAGAACTTCATTTTGACAACTTTTACAGCGATTTTCTCAATATTTAGATTTTTTTTGCACCCTCAGATTCCAGGTTTTCAAATAGTTACATCTCAGACAAACATTGTACTATTTTAACAAACAATTTATCAATGGAAAGGTTATTTACTCAGCTTTCAGATGACGTAAGAATCTCAATTTTGACAAAGTCGACACACTTATGACTGGTTTTGTGGTCCAGGGTCACATATTGGTATGAATTAATTTTTAAATATTGAAATATTTTTCATATTTACTGTACATCTCTCAAACTCTCAGCTGTACATACTGGGAACTTTTTAAATATACAGTCATGTAACAAAAAGAGTTGGCTGACCATTTTTAGCCTTTTATCTAAACAGGTCACACTGATAAGAAGCAGAGATATAACAGGCATTTATTTGAACTTTAACCCCTGTGATAGCACTAAAGAGACTCCATTAGTCAGATACCACATATAATGTGTGCGAACGGCTCGGTTTAGAGCTCAGCTATTCTTAGCTGCAAAAATGACCTCAGTAGGACCGATAGCCGCTTGTCTTCAATCTGTGCAGCTTTTATTCCTCTCTCCACACAAATAGGCCATTGTAACGGACTGAACCAAAGTCAAACTCTGTCAAAGTGCACAGAGACGTGGAAAAACCTGTTTGCGTTTGCCGATTGGCCACTCGACCGTACCTTGTGACCCTGCAACATTTGTATTTGCTGAATAAATGACACTGACTTAGACTTACTGTATAGTCAAACAAAGAGAATCCTTTATCTCATTCTTCCTACCCCCTCAAATGAGATCACAGGCAAAATTTGTCTTGTGACTTCACTTGTGGACCGAGCATGATTACATTAGATTCGCTGGCACGACTAAAAAGCAGTTTAGTGGCCGTTCTACTGTACTTTTGGATAGTCCCTTTAAGGCAATGACTCAAAATTAGAAACTATTTTCCAAAGGGTGAGAGTGTCACAAGCATATCACTCACAATTTGGCTCAAAATTGCTGGCAGGCACTTCACAGCAGCAGGCAGATATCGAGACGTCATCGAGTGGAGCTCTATTCACTCTCTCTCAGGGCTCTACGCTTACTTTTCTTAAAAACTTAACTTCAAAAATTTAGGAGCACTACTAATCAAAAAAATTGCTATCCTATTAAAAGGTGATATATGACTTGTTAAAGTGATTTACAGTTTTTTTTTTTTTTATTAAATGTCATATTTTGTCTAATTTATATTATTTCATTTTATTTTTTAAGCTTTTTAAACGTTCTAATTCAGCATTAAAGTTCATTTGTACTAAAGAGGTGGCACAGAAGAACACAAAAGTGTCTTGTAGGTGTATTTTCAGATGTTTAATGAGGCTCGGAGGTGGCATGAGTGCAGTTAAATTAATGTTTTAAATATAAAATTTTGAATACAGAAATATCAAATGATTTAAATGACTGAAAAGATACTTTTAAATTTAGTTTTAATTAAACTAAATCTGCCAGTGTGTGGCAGCAAGACACTGATTTAATTACTGAATCATATCATTCATTTGAACGGCTGATTCATTCAGGAATAAAGCAAGTGACCGTCTTTATGAATGGGAAATTAAATCATTGGCTCACTAGTTTATGTTTAAAATGCACATTCATTTATAAATGAAAGAACGCTGTGTTTGAATTGAGGAGCTGTGACTTGTTTCGGACCATTTTTGACAACGAAATAGAGCAAAATCAGGCAATAGTGTTATAGTCACTTAATATTAACTTTTTGTTTATTGAACTGCTGTATTAAATCAACATCTCATTAACAAACTCCCTTAAAGGGGTCATTGGATGCCAGTTTTCCACAAGTTGACATGATTTTTTCATACTTTGGTTAAAATTTCTCAATGGTAGTGTAAAAAACACTCTAATGAGCTCTGCTCACCCTGCCTCTCTCTGGCTTGGGATAATGAGCTGTAATGTTTACTTTAGCCACATTTAGTCGTGTTTAGCTGCAAAACTTGCTAACTAGTGCAATATTAAGGAAGGCAATTTGCAAAGATGCATTAAAAACCCTTATACTGACTTCTGCTGCGGGTGAAGCTGCATCACGAACATAGATATGTAGATCGCGATCTGCGCTTTCCTTTCAAAACGAAAGTAACGGTAATCCTCTGCGTCTTCAGCGGCTCAGATGTCGGGAGTAAATGACGACTGCTATATTTATTATTACATCCAACAATGTAGGACTGTTTCAGCTCGGTGAGGGCGGGTCTAAGTTAAGGTGCTCGTGTCAATCAACTATTGTGGGAGTGGTCTTTGTCTGTGTGTCGTCACACCCACGAGAAGCTAAGAATGACCAGATTTTAAATGGGGATATTACTTTTAAATCCGATGGCCCCTTTAAAAATCATTCAAAGCTGTGACTCATCTTAGTTCATCGCAATCTCACAATGTAATCAACAAAGCTCTCTAAACCGCACAATGAATTTGTTTTATAAAAGGATTCCTGAGATATGTTTGTGATACATTACTTAAAGTTACAAAACCACATAGAAGCTCCCCTCAGCACAAACACAAATATGCTGATCGGGTCGATTGCACATGGTGCTCCTAAATATTTTTTCACAGTCAAATGTGACCGAAATAGTCTCACTGTAGAGCCCTGCTCTGCTATGGTGGTATGCATGTATCTCTCTTCCACTTATATATATATTTCAGCACCTAGAGCCAGGAGAGCCGGCGGCCCCATTTCCTCTGACTATAATTTAGGGTTTCGCTCTGAATATGTGAGTAACCAAAAGCTTGTATGACCCACAGCATGGATTTAAGCCCAGTGGTGGGCGGGAGTGACACCGCAAAAACTATTTCCAAAATCCATTTAGCACAAGTAGACCCTAAAGGCCTGTAAATCGCAAGGTTGACGAAAGAAGCGCACAGCAGCCACTCCGCAGCTATACCTACTTTACTTTTGCAGCTTCCGGCACGTTCTGCAGCTCCTCTGAGAAGAGCATGACTTTAGAGTACTTCTTTTCCAGAATGGTGATCAGGTAGTGCAGGAGAGTGATATTCCTGGAATAAGAGAAAGGAAACAATAAAAGTATGAGTATAAAAGTTGTTTATGCTTTCATAAACATTAGGATGTATCGTCTCACTTGTCAATGCTGGACTTGGTGTCTGCGATCTTGTTGAGTGAGGAGATTTTGAAGCCGTAAGCATTGCCTCTTTGTCCTTTGTTCATGTAGTTGCCAAACGCCAGAACCACCTCCAGCAACTGCTTGAGATTCCTACTGTGCAGCACCTCTTTTGAGGCCTTGGACAGTGCTGCAAAGTCAAATAGAAATTCATATTTAAGCAGTATAATATTGCTTTTAAGTCTCTCTCGCTTCCCCTGAGCCCTTTGAGTTTTAACAGATCCTCCTAAAGCGTGCAATGAGTTTTGGTGTAACTGAGAATGAATGGGTGAAACTCACTCCATTGCGATATGATTAGATATGACTGGTTATGATCAGCTGTGATTGGTTTATGCGATAAATCCCGCCTCTTGTGTCCATGCGCATTCTGTTTTCGCAAAGTAAACAACTCACACACTTAAATATAACCACTTTGTTATGTCAAAATAAGACTTAAAATTCCATTAAAACATGATCTGTGGGAGTTTTTAGTGAGTAATCAGCTTGGGAAAATATAAAGTAAATCTGTGTCTGTGAACAATATTTACTGAGGTTTGATGACTGATGATCTAAAAAATTAATTAAAAGTTAACTATTAAAAAGAATAGCTAAACATACGTTCACAATTTTATTATTATTATCAATATAATATATTGTTTAAATGGTTACTGCCTTGAGTTATTTCAATAAATGTAAAGATGCTTAAAAAACACTTAACTTGGTCACTCATGATTGTAATAAATAGAATATTGATTACATTGTTAATGTAAAAATATAAAATAGAATATATATCTATTTTTAGTGTAAATAATGTTCGTTTAAGAAAATGTGATGGGACATGAATTTACATTTGATTTAAAAAAAAGAAAAAAAACTTTGAGTATTCATTACCTTTATTATTTTTAATATAATAATCAAATAAAATTTACCAAACATGATTTTATACATACAGAAAGCATATTAAATGCAAGTTAAGTGTCTACTTTAATGTTTTAAATAACGTTTGTGAAAATAAAATGTCAAAATGGGTGAAATAATGTCATTCAATTTAATAAATTAAACGTGTCCCTGGACCACAAAACCAGTCATAAGGGTCAAATTTTTGAAATTCAGAATTATACATCATCTGAAAGATGAATAAATAAGCTAGGATAGGACAACATTTGACCAAGATACAACTATTCTGGAATCTGAGGGTGCAAAAAAAGAAAATTGCCTTTAAAGTTGTCCAAATAAATTTCTTAGCAATGCGTATTACTAATTAAAAATTAGGTTTTGATATATTTATGGTAAGAAATGTATGAAATATATAATATTCTAATGATTTTTGGCATAAAAGAAAAATAAATCAAATACAAAATAATTATAATTAACTGACAAAGTGAATATGCACGAACCTTCAACCTTAGGTTTAATTTCTGCAATCCTCTCTGCAAACTTCTTTTTGAAGTACAAAGACTGCAACCTCTGCTGGTAGTGGTTTATTCTGTGGGAAGAACAAAGAAAGAGGATTGGACAAGGGAAAAAGGGAAAGTACATTAAATATGAAAGCAAAGTCCATTAAAAGGATTACACACTACATCACCCATAATAGATTCTAAATGAGCTGTAGAGATTTATTGTCTTGCATATGACACAATAAAAAGCATATGATCTGTGTACACAGCATTAATGCTTCCCCTGAATAAAGAAGAACAAACAGCCTGAACCAGCGATCTGACCCTGACGCCGCTGTGTTGCATTCAGCACTCTCGTGTCGGGGAACATCACCTTGGATACCGCACTTGCCGAGGTCCCAAATGCAGCCTTGGAGACTAAAATCAGACAACCCGGTCGATTCGTGGAAAGATTTGTCTTCCATCCTCTATACTCCAAACACATCAGCCACAGCGGAGCGAAAAAACCTCACTAGGGTCTCATAAACAGAGGAAGAAAAAGCAAGCAAGCCAAGACACCTGTGCTTTGTTTGGCTAAGCTTCTCTTCTAGAAAGCATAAAGCTGCTGTGTATCTACGTTGAGATAGCGCTTATTTAGTTACAGAAAATATGGATGCTGAATGGGATCCTCAGCTTGACCAGATCAACGTGTCACCCAGGATTCATAACCTTTTTCCTTCCTTCCTGCAGGAAATCGCATTTACCACGTGTGTGGAAAAACGAAACAGATCTGAATAAGTCACTGTGCAGTGGTGGGTGGCCTTCACGGATGAGATATTCCTTACATATTCAACGTACTAAGCCAACATTGTGTGGGACTGTGGAGGTGAACATCACGACGCTCATCATGGTGCCAAGATGAAATAAAGATCCAAGCCTATGTGTACTGGGGCTTATGGGTCGTGTGCAGTAGGGGTGTGTGATATGTCAAAAATATCACAATTTTATCACAATTCTTTGTCATGTTGGTTTTACTATTTTACACGTTGTCTGAGCTGTACAGCCAGAGTAATTTCCCTATTTTAAAACCAAAACCTTACAAGGTGACAAAATAGACAAAAACAATGGCAAATATTTAGGCCAAAGTGGGCGAACATAAAAAATCATTATCATTATTTTATCATTGTTATTAAGGGGAGACACTGCAGGCAAAAACACAGTTTTTTCCTGCACCTGTCAAGTTTGAGATTTTGGGCTTTTTGGTTTTTCATAAAGTGTTTTTTCAGACTAGTGGAAAGAAAACATCCAAAAAACACTGTTAAGTGTTTCTTTTATAGCACTTTATCTATTTGTGTCAATAGATTTCAATTACAATCCATATTTTTAAAGGCCGTTTTCTCAAAATGGGTTTTTTCTCTTACACTGAGCCATAAATCTCCACTTTAGTAGCACTTACATACACCAAACCTACATTTTTATTCCTGTCTATATCCTTAAGGTTTTTACAGAGGGGTTTGTTCATATATAATTTGCTTGATTTTATACAAAATTTTATTCCCCAAAAATTGTAAAAAAAATATAGTGTTTCCAGTCTAAGTTTTTTTCTGACAAAATGAGATACCCAAAATTTCTTCTGTAAAAACTTTTGACTAATATGTCAAAAAAATAAACAAAAATTTTGAAACTGACTTCATCCAGTGTTTCGATTTTTGTGATAGAAATGTTTGCAAATGTAGCGCATATTTCATTAAATGCCTCATTTGCATATTTAAACCTAACATTTTAGAAAAGTTGTAATACAAAATTTTTTCACAATTATCAATGTAATCAATCAACTGAGTCAGTACGGTCATAACTATTAGTTGTTGTTTTTTACCCTATTCACCTGCAGTGTCTCGCCTTAAAAAATAAAAACAAAGATTTTACAAATACACAAACACAAACAGTGCTTTAATTTTCAGGTACAGTAGATGTGTTTATCAGTGGCATTCAAGAAACTGAATTAACAAATATAAAAATAAAACACCATATATATTATATACATTAATTATACATTGACTCTTATTAAAGCAACTGTATTATAGTTCTTCAGTCAAGAGCAGTGAGTGATTTACCTTTGTGTTTTGTTTTATTAGCGTACCATCACCCAACAATGACAATTCTGTCATCATTTACTCACTCTCGAGTTTTTTTTTTTTTTAAGCATAAAACATTTTAAATAATGTGGGTAACCAAACAGTTGCTGATCCCCAGTTAGTATTTTTTTTCCACTATCAAAGGGAGTGTGGTCCAGCTACTGTTATCCACATTATTTAAAATATTTTCTTTTATAGAAATTTGGGACAATACATAAGTGATTAAATAATTGGATGAACTGTCCCTTTAATGACAATTGGCAGCATGTTTAGTTCTGTCGCTTTAAGAGCTGCACGCATCTAATGTCTACAGTCGTGGCCAAACGTTTTGAGAATGACACAAATATTAGTTTTCACAAAGTTTGCTTGCTTTGTTTCAGTTGTTTCTGTGATGTACTGAAATATAATTACAAGCACTTCATACGTTTCAAAGGCTTTTATCGACAATTACATGACATTTATGCAAAGAGTCAGTATTTGCAGTGTTGGCCCTTCTTTTTCAGGACCTCTGCAATTCGACTGGGCATGCTCTCAATCAACTTCTGGGCCAGATCCTGACTGATAGCAACCCATTCTTTCATAATCACTTCTTGGAGTTTGTCAGAATTAGTGGGTTTTTGTTTGTCCACCCGCCTCTTGAGGATTGACCACAAGTTCTCAATGGGATTAAGATCTGGGGAGTTTCCAGGCCATGGACCCAAAATTTCAACGTTTTGGTCCCCGAGCCACTTAGTTATCACTTTTGCCTTATGGCACGGTGCTCCATCGTGCTGGAAAATGCATTGTTCTTCACCAAACTGTTGTTGGATTGTTGGAAGAAGTTGCTGTTGGAGGGTGTTTTGGTACCATTCTTTATTCATGGCTGTGTTTTTGGGCAAAATTGTGAGTGAGCCCACTCCCTTGGATAAGAAGCAACCCCACACATGAATGGTCTCAGGATGCTTTACTGTTGGCATGACACAGGACTGATGGTAGCGCTCACCTTTTCTTCTCCGGACAAGCCTTTTTCCAGATGCCCCAAACAATCGGAAAGAGGCTTCATCTGAGAATATGACTTTGCCCCAGTCTTCAGCAGTCCATTCGCCATACTTTTTGCAGAAGATCAATCTGTCCCTGATGGGTTTTTTTTGGAGAGAAGTGGCTTCTTTGCTGCCCTTCTTTGACACCAGGCCATCTTCCAAAAGTCTTGGCCTCACTGTGCGTGCAGATGCGCTCACACCTGCCTGCTGCCATTCCTGAGCAAGCTCTGCACTGGTGGCACTCCGATCCCGCAGCTGAATCCTCTTTAGGAGACCATCCTGGCGCTTGCTGGACTTTCTTGGACGCCCTGAAGCCTTCTTAACAAGAATTGAACCTCTTTCCTTGAAGTTCTTGATGATCCTATAAATGGTTGATTTAGGTGCAATCTTAGTAGCCACAATATCCTTGCCTGTGAAGCCATTTTTATGCAACGCAATGATGGCTGCATGCGTTTCTTTGCAGGACACCATGGTTAACAATGGAAGAACAATGATTTCAAGCATCACCCTCCTTTTAACATGTCAAGTCTGCCATTCTAACCCAATCAGCCTGACGTAATGATCTCCAGCCTTGTGCTCGCCAACATTCTCACCTGAGTTAACAAGACGATTACTGAAATGATCTCAGCAGGTCCTTTAATGACAGCAATGAAAGTTCATTAAGTTCATTTTCATGGCAAAGAAGGACTATGCAATTCATCTGATCACTCTTCATAACATTCTGGAGTATATGCAAATTGCTATTATAAATAAGCAGCAACTTTTCCAATTTCCAATATTTATGTAATTCTCAAAACTTTTGGCCACGACTGTACATGCGTGCATCCATTTTTCCCTAAACTTTTTACTTTCAATATAGACAAAACCAACTGTGTTTATATGTAATCCTTGCATGTTTTTGACAGTATTAGAGAATTAGACGCTAAAGGTAGCTTGGTCCAGTAATCAGGCGGTTTATGCACACATGCCAGAACAGCGCGCGGACTAAATAATGTTATTTTACCGGCAAGACTTTGAAGCACATGAAAATAATGTACTTTTGTGATTGCGAATACTAGTAAGTGCAGTGTCCCGTGAGTGAATGTATGTCATGTTGTACATATATTGAGACGGAGGCACACAGTAGCACGATTCTACAATATTAATTCAAATGCAGATCATGGAGACATTTTAATCGTTCACAATCAAAAAATCGTCATATCGCACACCCCTAGTGTGCAGCAAGCAACGTTTAGGAATCAGGTTTTGGAGCTGCTTAAATAAAAATGTCTTCATTTTTAGAGAGTTATTTTGAAATGGACAAAGGCTAACTTAGTTAAGCCATCACATTTATCTTATTAAATCAAGCTCCTCATGATAAAAGTGGAATTGTGAGAGTAAAGGGAAATGGTAATCAAATTAGGGTGCATTCACACTCGTGATGTGGTTTTTAACTTCTTTTTACTTGAGATGCAACACAATGGTCAAAGAATTTTTTTAGACTTGCTGACATTAACCAACAAATACAATGTGTCCTATATGAACTGTCTTACCTGCTCATTTCATAGAGGAAGCGGTCTGCCTTTGCCATGCGGTCCAACTCATGTTTGTGCTCCTCTAGTAGGTCTATGTCACACTTCTCTGGGACAAACTTCAGCATCTGGAGCAGTGAAGAAAACATCGATTACAACAGCACTAGGATTAGAGAATCATCCTCAACCTTGAATATTGAGTGACATTATTTTGGAAGATTGGTTACGCTTTAGAATATTTTAGAAATACAGTTGCAACTTTACCCCTCATATTGAGACATATTTTACAACTTTATATCTCATAATTGTTTATTTATAGTAATTGCGTCTTTATAGTTCATAATTTAAATCCTCTTGTGTGAGCTCACAATTGTGATTTTATCTCTCAAGACTGACGTTATTCAGTAGCTCATGATTGTGGATTAATAATTTTGTTGTTATATATCATAATTGTCACTTTATATCTCTCAATTGCAAAATATTATCTCAAAATGTGACCATTTTCCATAATTGCAACTTCATAGCTCACAACTGTTTTTATCTCTCATGATTGCAATATAATATAGAGCTCACAATTGCAACTTTTTTTTTCATAATTGTGACTTAATATCTCAAGACTGCCACTTTATATCTCACAATTGCAACTTTGTATCTCATTTTATGTATATATAGTTCACGATTGTGACTTTTTTCAATAATTGAGGCTTTTATTGCATTTTTTTCCCATAATTGCTCATTTATTTTTCACAAGTGCAACTTTATATCTCACAGTTGTGACTTTTTATCTCACAAATCATGACTTTTTCTATAAATGTGTTTATTTTCCATAATTGTGACTTAATATCTTACAACTTCCACTTTATATTTCACAATTGCGACTTTGTATCTTACAAATTGTCTTTTTCCATATCTGTGTTTATTTTCCAAAATCTTTGTATCTCATGAATGCAATGAATTTTTTTTTGCAACATTATATCTCACAATTGTGACATTACAGCTCACAACTGTACTGTTTTTCCATAATTGCTACTTTATTTTTTATAACTGCAACTTTTTTGTCACAATTGTGACTTTTTTCTTGTGTTTATTTTCCAGAATTGAGACAGTTTTGACTATTTTCCATAATTGCAACTTCATAGCTCACAACTGTTTTTATCTCTCACGATTGCAATATAATATAGAGCTCACAATTGCAACTTTTTTTCATAATTGTGACTAAATATCTCAAGACTGCCACTTTATATCTCACAATTGCAACTTTGTATCTAATTTTATGTATATATAGTTCACGATTGTGACTTTTTTCAATAATTGAGGCTTTTATTGCATTTTTTTCCCATAATTGCTCATTTATTTTTCACAACTGCAACTTTATAGCTCACAATTGTGGCTTTTTTTCTTAATTGTGTTTATTTTCCATAACTGTGACTTGATCTCAGTGCACCATCTCACAAATATCTCACAAATCATGACTTTTTCTATAAATGTGTTTATTTTCCATAATTGTGACTTAATATCTTACAACTTCCACTTTAGATTTCACAATTGCGACTTTGTATCTTACAAATTGTCTTTTTCCATATCTGTGTTTATTTTCCGTAATCTTTGTATCTCATTAATGCAACTTTTTTTTTTGCAACTTTATATCTCACAATTGTGACATTACAGCTCACAACTGTACTGTTTTTCCATAATTGCTACTTTATTTTTTATAACTGCAACTTCTTTGTCACAATTGTGACTTTTTTCTTGTGTTTATTTTCCAGAATTGAGACAGTTTTGACTATTTTCCATAATTGCAACTTCATAGCTTACATGTTATTTTATCTCTAATGATTGCAATATGTTTTCCATAATTGTAATTTTATTTGTCAGAAGTGCAACTTAATCTCACAATTGCAATTTTTTCCATAATTGTGACTTAATATCTCAGACTGCCACTTTATCACAATTGCGACTTTGTATCTCACAAATTATGACTTTTTCTATAACTGTGATAAATTTCCATAATTGTGTCTTTGTATCTCACAAATGCAACTTTTTTCATAATAGCTACTTTATATCTCACAGTCGTGACTTTGTCTCACAAACTGTCTTTTTCCATAACTGTTTTTTTCTGATGATTGTCTTTGCATCTCAATTGTTTTCCATAATTGCAACTTCATAGCTCACAATTGTTATTTTATCTCTCATGACTGCAATATTTTATTATTGTGACTTTTTTTTCCATAATTGTGAGTTAATATCTTATAACTGCCACTTTATATCTCACAATTGCAACTTTGTATCTCACAAATTATCGCTTTTTCCATAACTGTGTTTATTTCGCATAACTGCAACTTTATGGCTCACAGTGGTTATTTTATCTCTCATGATTGCGACATTACATATAGCTCACAATTGTGACTTTTTTCCATAATTGTGATTTTATTGCGACTTTGTATCTCACAAAATATGACTTTTTCCATAACTGTTTATTTTCCATAATTGTGTCTTTGTATCTCACAAATGCAACTTTTTTCCATAATAGCAACTTCATGTCTCACAATTGTGACTTTACAGCCCACAACTGCATTTTTTTTTCCATAATTGCTACTTTATTTTTCACAATTACCACCTTCTCACATTTGTGACATCAGTTTTATCATACAAATACAACTATTTTTCCATAACTATGAATTCCAAATTCATTCTCACCATTACCTGTTGTATTTTTATTTTATTTTATTTTTTTTTGCTCTAAGGCAGAAACAGTTTTCTATACATGTTTGTTAATTGTAATAATAAGCTGTTTTAAACCCAGAACGCTTTTCCTTCTGTGCCTCGCATTCCCGTCAGTTCACACTCACCTGCTCCAGCATGTCCTTGGGCAGATCTTCCTGTTCGTCCATAGTCAGAATGGCTCTCTTTATTTCCTCATTGGAAAGTTTCAATCTGAAACACAAGCACAGGATACACAGATCAAGCAGACTGGGACAAATAAATTCATTTGAAACGAATTCACAAATGAAATCTGAGTGACAGATCCACATCAGCAGAAAACTCAGTGAACTGTACTTAATCACACCGAGAAAAAGGAAATAGCTGGGAATTTCCTCCGCTTCCATAAATTTTCCTTTGGCATCAAGTATAAATAAATTAGTGTATGTTATTTAGAAGAGCTATTAATCTTGAGGCCCAATGTTGAACCCAAGTGTTTGTTCCAGTTACCAAGAATTTCCTGGCTAACACTATATATCATTACCGGAGTGAAGAAGTGATATTATCGCATGACTCATATAAGTTAACCCAGAATTTGCCTGCTTTAAATAATCTGCGATCATCGCTGGTTACGTCTTGACAGTAACATGACATTTGTGGTCATATGAGTTTCTGGCTTTTCCACCGATTTGTTTGAGCTATATATGACAAGTATGCTCTAAAACAAGCTGAAAATCTATGGAAGATAAATATCATTCTCCTATAATTGAAGATGTTGGCAAATCTTAGCAATCCCTCCGACAGAGACGGTCAAAACCGCCCAGAGTAGAATCCTCCAGTGCAGCCCACCTTCCAAGATTGAACATTAATGATATAAAGACATATCTGATCCAGGGATAGCTGTGTGTGGACTTTAAGCCAAGAAGAACAGGTGTTTGACGGGTCTGAGATCAGCGTTGGAGACCAGCCTTGGTTCCCCAGCCAGAATCCAGAGAGACTGCAAACCACAGCAGCGACGTGAAACACGGCCAGAGCTCTTTCCATGTTCGAGTCGAGGTGTTTGTGCCAAGCAGCGCTTCCAATTCCCAGCGTTCTGTGTTACTGAGTTCTTTCTAACAAAGTTCACATGCTTACAGGAGTGAGTGAAGTTGAACTCAGGAAGGAAAAGAAAGAAATAATGGCAGCCTCAGTTCATTCAGAGGCAAGCCAGCGTCATTATTCGGAGGTCATTAGCGTAACCACAAGACTCCCTCTTTATTGTTAAATCAGCAAATAATAGCTGGAGACACAGTGGGAGGAAAATCTTGTGGAGTTGCGGAAGACTTTCCATTTCATGTGGTCACAGACACTTTACTATGATTGTGAAGTGCAAGGGATAAAACCTTTAGAGAGCCAATGAAATCAAAATCAAAGTTTTAAGTCACACTTAACCTTTAGTCCATGTGTGCTCGCTTTCCATCTGCAAGCACACATGCACGCTAGATGTTGACAAAATTCACTTTTAGCAGATATACAGGCATTTTCCTCATTCATTTTTATGGTTATTAACACCAAAATACGTATTACATTAGTTTTAAATTGTGTTTCTTAACTTATTTTCTGGTAAAAAAAAAAAAAAAAACTTTCGCTTTTCAAGTGGAAGCCTGTAGAGTCATTAGTGTTGGTTTAGGATTGGTGAATGTGGTGTTGGACGTCAGGGCCGTGGAGGGTGAGATGGTGGTCTGGCTGGAGGGGAGATGAGACTGAGGAGTATCAAATGTGACCCTGGACCACAAAACCAGTCATAAGGTTAAATTTTACAAAACTGAGATATATATACATCATATAAGCTTTCTATTGATGTATGGTTTGTTAGGATAGGACAATATTTGACCGAGATACATCTGTTTGAAAATCTGAAATCTAAGGGTGCAAAAAATCTAAATACTGAGAAAATCACCTTTAAAGTTGTCCAAATTAAGTTCTTAGCAATGCATATTACTAATCAAAAATGACATTTTGATAGGTTTACAGTAGGAATTTTTCAAAAAATCTTCATGGAACATGATCTTTACTTAATTTCCTTATGATTTTTGACATAAAAGAAAAATCAATAATTTTGACCCATACAATGTATTTTTGGCTATTGCTAGAAATATACCCCAGCGACTTAAGACTGGTTTTGTGGTCCAGGGTCACATATGTGCACAATGATCGCTAATTAGAGCTTAGTTCATATTAATCACCTCAACGTTGACAGTTCTCAATCAGAAGAGGAAATGAAACCTTTATTATATATATATATAAATAAATATAATCACAATCTACAAAACACATATGGAAGCCTGCTACAGAACCATTTATTTATTTATTTATTTTTAAAGGTAATTGTAACTTATTTGTAATAATTTCCAGTTCTGACTTTTTAACACGCAATTGCGAGATTATATCTTTATTCTAAGACAACAAATTTAGAATTGTGAGTTCATATCTCAGTCTATATCCCGAAATTCTGAGAAAAAAAATAATTGCAAGTTTATGTCCTAATTCTGAGACAAAAAAAAATTATTCTGAGTCTATATCTCGAAATTCTGGGAAAAACTGTTTACATCTCAAAATTCTGACAAAGTAATTTAGAATTGTAAGTTTATATCTCACAATTCTGAGAAAAAAGTCGCAATTCTGACTTTTTAACTCAAAAATGTAGTGTTTATATCTCAATTTTAAGAAAAACAAATCTGAATTGCAAGGTTATCATCACAATTCTAAGAAAAAAAGGCAATTCTGAGACAAAAAAAGTCTATATCTTAAAATTCTGAGGAAAAAAAGTCAGAATTGCAAGTTTATATTTCGAAATTCTGACAAAATAAGTCAGAATTGTGAGTTTACAGTATATCTCGAAATTCTAAGAAAAAGACAAAAATTTAGTTTATATCTCAATTTTGATTTTTTTTTTTTTTTTTTTGAGTTTTTATCACAATCCTGAGAAAAAAAAAGTCAGAATTGTGATATAAATAGTCGCAATTACCTTTTTTGATTTTTTTTCAGTGGCAGAAATGGGCTTCCATAAAAACATTTATTTGAGAAGCAACACAGAATAAGATATTAAGACTTTTTAATTCTTTTTTTATTTTATTTTTTATTCTTTTTTGTAACATAATCAATGTTTTTACAGTCACTTTTGATCAACTGAATGCATCCTTACTGAATAAAAATGATGAAAAATGTAATTATTACTACTTCAGATTTTTTTTCTACTGTTTAGTTCTTTCTGATTTATTTCTATGCAACTGGCTTACAGTAGGTTTCATTTCCTCTTCTGATTGAGAACTGTCAACGTTGAGGTGATTAATATGAACTAAGCTCTAATTAGCGATCATTGAGCATGTGTTACTCCTCAGTCTCATCTCCCCTCCAGCCAGACCACCATCTCACCCTCCACGGCCCTGACGTCCAACACCACATTCACCAATCCTAAACCAACACTAATGACTCTACAGGCTTCCACTTGAAAAGCGAAAGTATTTAAATCCCTGTGAATCTCAGCTTGGGTGGTCCGTTTGGTGGCTGTACAATGGATTACACCCCAATCTCTGCTTGTGGAGACTCCTAAGAGACCATTTAGGGAGGATGAGAGTGTAATAGAACCACAGGCCGTGATCTACAGATGGTGCTGCTAATATGAGTTAGATGGGGTCTCCATGTCAGTAGTTCATAAACTGTCATAATAAAAATAAGCAAGGAGGGTTTTGGAGCAAACCTGGTGATATTGAAATTGGTCTGATTTGTTTCATGTCGTTTGGAGTCTTGTTTTACAAGAACCTTTGGTGTTTTGGGTCCCAAGCCAAACCGCAGTCAGTCAGTGAGCTGTCGTATATCTGACACCGTCTGGATTGGCAGCTGTGACCAACTCTTACAGTTTGCTTTGTGGGATTCATTTCATGCAGAAAGAGTAGTCCTAAGGTGACAAACAGATATTTAACCTAAAATAACAATTGGATCCTATGATGAAAGTCATTTACAGTTGAGGTCAAAAGTTTACATCCCCTTTTCAGAATCTGCAAAATGTTAATTATTTTACCAAAACAAGAGCGATCATACAAAATGCATGTTATTGTTTATTTAGTACTGACCTGAATAAGATATTTCACATAAAATAATAGTTGAATTTATAAAAAATAACCCAGTTCAAAAGTTTACATCCCCTTGATTCTTAATACCGTCTGTGTTGTTGTTAACCTGAATGATCCACAGCTGTGTTTTTTGTGTAGTGATAGTTGTTCATGAGTCCCTTCTTTGTCCTGAACAGTTAAACTGCCTGCTGTTCTTCAGAAAAGTCCTTCAGGTCCCACTAATTATTTGGTTTTCCAGCATTTGTGTATTTGAACCCTTTCCAACAACGACTGTATGATTTTGAGATCCATCTTTTCACACTGAGGACAACTGAGAGACTCATATGCAACTATTACAGAAGGTTCAAACGCTCACTGATGCTCCAGAAGGAAAAACCATGCATTAAGAGCCTGGGGTGAAAACTTTTGAACAGAATGGAGATGTGTACATTTGTCTTATTTTGCCTAAATATCATATTTTTTTCATTTAGTACTGCCCTTCAGAGGATAGTTACATGTTTCCCAGAAGACAAAATAAGTGAAATTTATTCTGATCTTCAAATTCCAAAAGTTTTTACCCCCCGGCTCTTGATGCATGTTTTTTCCTTCTGAAGCATCAGTGAGTGTTTAAACCTTCTGTAATAGTTGCATATGAGTCCCTCAGTTGTCCTCAGTGTGAAAAGATGAATCTCAAAATCATACAGTCATTGTTGAAAAGGGTTCAAATACACAAAAATGCTGGAAAAACAAAGTATTTGTGGGATTTTTCTGAAAAACAGCGGGAAGTTTAACTGTTCAGGACAAACAAGAGACTCATGAACAACTATCACTAAACAAAAAACACAGCTGTGGATCATTCAGGTAACACAGTATTAAGAATCAAGGGGATGTAAACTTTTCAACAGGGTCATTTTTATAAATTCAACTATTATTTTCTCTTGTGGACTATATGTAAACATATTTTATGTGAAATATCTTATTCAGGTCAGTTTTAAATAAAAAATAACATGCATTTTGTATGATCCCTCTTATTTTGGTAAAATAATGAACATTTTGCAGATTCAGAAAGGGGGGTGTAAACTTTTGACCTCAACTGTATAAAGACAATATCTAAATTAATTTCACACTTCAGTCACATCTGTATAAAGCTATAAACGGGAGAAATGTAAACCCTGAATAATATTCAACTACCCAGCAGTAGTGTTTTACTTTAGTATGTCATATATATTTGGGTTAGAGAGGCTTGAGCTTTCTATTATGAGTGAATGAAATATTTCCTGAGGCTTGAATTAATAATACACTCCTAAAAGATGAAACCAAGCTAATGAGACATGCAGAATTAAAATAATATAAAACTGCTCAACTATTTAATAGCTCTCTTTGAGATATGAAATGGCCAAATGGTTCCAATAAAAATACTCAATATATCATAGATCTTTTCAATAAATAAAGCCTGGATACATGGAATGGATGCAAAATCCTAATAGTGATTTGTCTAAAGCTTTTTTTGTTGTTGGTCTGAACTGATTTTGAAATTAATTATATTAATACAAAAGTAGTGTGTGCAAGGAATTGAAAAGCTAATAAACATCAGGACCCATAAGCAGGCCATCTTTTCACATTTCCAGCTAAGATTTTAGGTAAAACCTAATAGAAGGAATAGATTTATATATGCTAAACTGTAATTCAAAGGTTTGGGAGCTATTAATTCTCAATATTCTTTGATGAATAAAAAATTCAAAAGAAAAGCTTTCATTTGAAATAGAAATATTTAGTAACATTATAAATGGTTTATAATGTTAACCAAAGTATTTAATAAATTAGCACCCGAAATATAGGCATTCCAAACCACTGCAATTTGTGGAGCTTCTCCAATCACAGAATTCTTGTGGATTCCTTATGAGTGAGAACATCAAATACCGTTTCTGGCAATGACAGCCTTGATTTAATTAATGAATCATGGTTCCTGTTAATATTTTAGAGGCACATGCTGCATTGATTTCACAAAGAATTCAAGGAGGCCACCTAATACTGTATTTACACTGCCGCTCAAAAGTTTGAGATCAGTAAGATTTTTTGTGTTTTTTAAAGAATTCTTATATGCTCATCAAGGCTGCATTTACTCGATCAAAAATACAGAAAAAAATGTAATATTTGTAAAATATTATTACAGTTTAAACACTGCATGCTTTTCTTACTTATATTTTTTGTCTTGTTTTCAGCGAAAATATCTTAAAATTCTTTCGAGACAAGTAAAAAAAAATTCTTGTTTTCAGAAAAAAACAAGTAAAAAAAACTAATTAAGGGTGTTTTTGCTTAAAACAAGCAAAATAACCTGCTAATGGGGTAAGAAAAATAAATAAGATTTTTTTTCTTACCCTATTGGCAGATTATTTTGCTTGTTTACTCGTCTAGAAAATCCTTCTTGATTTAATTTTTAGATATTTTGGCTGGAAACAAGACAAAAAAATCTAAGTAAGAAAAGCATTTTTTGCAGTGGATTTTTGATGAAAAGCAAAACATTAAAAGGAACAGCATTTATTCAAAATATAAATATATAAATCTTTTCTAACAATATAAGTCTTTGCTATCACTTTTTATCAATTTAACACATCCTTGCTGAATGAAAGTATTAATTTCTTTCAAAAAAAGAAAAAAAAAAGAAAGAATAAAAATGTACTAACCCCAAACTTTTAGATGGTAGTTTATATTGTTACAAAAGATTCCTATTTTAAATAAATAATTTTCAATTTTTTATTTGTTGGAGAAAAATATTAAGCAGCACAACTGTTTTTTAACACTGATAACAAATCAGCGTATTAGAATGATTTCTGAAGGATCATGTGACACTGAAGACTGGAGTAATGATGCTGAATATTCAGCTTAGTATCACCAAAATAAATTACATTTTAAAATATATTCACATAGAAAACAGTTATTTTAAACTGAAATAATATTTCACAATATTACAGTTTTTTTCTGTATTTTTGATGCAGCCCTGATGAGCATAAGAAACGTCTATAAAAACCATTAAAAATCTTACTGATCCCAAACGTTTGAGTGGCAGTGTACGTGAAGTAACTAAGAAGCGGTATGTCTTTCATTCATAGGAAATGGCACAATAACCAAGGTGGCTGGAAGATACAGTATCAAACCAGGATGTAGGAACCAGAAGGTATTACCCACAGGATATGACATTACATCTAGAGGCCGTATAAGGTCCACACAAACACATACACACGCCAGCCGGAGGTGAACTCATACCCGGTGCAGACACATCACTCACCGTGAGAGAAGGATGTTGCAGTTCTGAGCCCGGCGCCCATCGATGACAGAGAGCTCTTTGACTTTCTTGGAGCTCAGCGCATCGTCCTCAGTCTCTTTCTGTGGTCGGAGTCACAAAGGAGACACATTTCACTCAAAAGCAACTTCAAAGATCAGAATTTTAATACAATTTCTGAATATAAAACTTACACTGGCAGTCAAAAGTTTGGAATAATTAAGATTTTTGAAAGAAGTCTCTTAAAGGAGTAGTTCACAGATAATTTACTCACCCCCTTGTCATCCAAGATGTTCATGTCTTTCTTTCTTCAGTCGTAAAGAATTTTTTTAGAAAAACACTGCAAAAAACGCTTTTCTTATTTAGATTTTTTGTCTTATTTCCAGCCAAAATATCAAAAAATTCTTAAATCAAGAAGGATTTGCTAGACAAGTAAAAATTATTGTCATTAAGTGCGCTTTTGCTTGAAACAAGCAAAATAATCTGCCAAACGGGTAAGAAAAATACTCTTGTTTTCTGTATGAAATACGTTTTTTTTGCTTTCCCCATTGGCAGATTATTTTGCTTGTTCTAAGCAAAAACTCACTTAATTTTGACTTGTTTTTTTCTGAAAACAAGAAAAAATGTATTAGTCTAGAAAATCCTTCTTGATTTAAGAATTTTTAGATATTTTAGCTGGAAACAAGAAAAAAAAAATGTAAGTAAGAAAAGCATTTTTGCAGTGAACATTTCAGGACTTCTCTCCATATAGTGGACTTCCAAAATGCAGTTTAAATACATCTTTACGTCTCTAAACGATTCCAGCCAAGGAAGAAGAGTCTTATCTAGTGAAACAATAACTTATTTTCTATAATTTATATAGTTTTTAACCGCAAACACTCGTCTTGGTCTAGCTCTGTGTGAACTGTGTGTATTCCTGTTTAAGACAGTTAGGGTATGTCAAAAAACTCCCATCTTCCATCTTCAAAATCATCCTACATTGCTGTTTTACCCTTATATTGTAAAAAGCATTTGATCTTCTTTGGATGTTCACTTTGTAAACAATGGGTCGATAAGAGTTTTCAGACATACCCTAATTGTCACGCAGAGCTAGACCAATACGAGCATTTGCAGTTAAAATGTATATAAATTGTACATTTTTTCACTAGATAAGACCCTTCTTCTTCGGTTAGGATCATTTAGAGCCATTTGAAGTTGCATTTAAACTGAATTTTGGAAGTTCAAACTCGGGGGCACCATAGAAGTCCATTATATGGAGAGAAATCCTGAAATATTTTCCTTCAAAAACAATTTCATTATGACTGAATAACAGAAAGAAAGACATAAACGTCTTGGATGACAAGGGGGTGAGTACATTATCTGTACATTTTTGTTTTGGAAGTGGACTACTCCTTTAAGCTCACAGAGGCTGCATTTCTTTGATCAAAAATGCATTCAAAATAGCTAAATATTATTAGAATTTTAACTGTTTGCCATTTTATTATATGTGACCCTGGACCACAAAACCAGTCTTAAGTCGCTGGGGTATGTTTGTAGCAATAGCCAAAAATACATTGTATGGGTCAAAATGATTGATTTTTCTTTTATGCCAAAAATCATTAGGAAATTAAGTAAAGATCATGTTCCATGAAGATTTTTTGTAAAATTCCTACTATAAATATATCAAAATGTAATTTTTGATTAGTAATATGCATTGTTAAGAACCTAATTTGGACAACTTTAAAGGTGATTTTCTCAGGATTTTGATTTTTTTGCACCCTCAGATTCCAGATTTTCAAATAGATGTATCTCGGCCAAATGTTGTCCTATCCTAACAAACCATACAGCAATAGAAAGCTTATTTACTGAGCTTTTAATATTTTATATACATCTCAGTTTTGTAAAATTTAACCTTATGACTGGTTTTGTGGTCCAGGGTCACATATTGTAAAATGCAATTTTTTTCCCGCCATGCAAAGCTGAATTTCCAACAGCCTTCAATGAAAGCATTCTAATATGCCGATTTCAAACCTTTGACCAACAGTGTATATAGGCAGTTTCTATAAACATACATACAAAATGAATGACACATATAAAAAGTGAGTGGGGGAGAGATGATGCAAACACTATTAGATCTGTTCGACCAGACTTACCTGCTTGCAGTTATTGACCATAAAGAAGTCCTAGAATGCAGGCAAGAAGCAAGGAAGATGCAGCACATGTTAGAGAGACAGCGTAGTCTGGCGAATTCAGCCAAAACAAACTCAAACAGGCATGTGCACATGATGACATTACTGGGGTGGTGAATGGTGAGCGTGAGGGTGCATGAAAGCAGAGCCTTCTGGGAGGTCTGTAAATGCTGTGTAAATTTGTGTGCGTGTGCACTGAAAGATGCATGCTAGTTGATCACAGATGGCCGGTTAATGTCTAAACCAACAGCTAAACATCACAAGCTACCTCTCCAATTCCACCTTGTATTAAGTCTAGATGATCTGCATTAGTAGACAAAATTTCTGTTCATAATGTGGAAATCTGCACAGTCAAAAATCCACAATTCAGAGAAATTACAAGAAATAACTTCAACGACAGGAATTACTAATCATGCATAAACATTTTACTTTTATTTTTACTTTTACTCCATTATAATCTGTGCTTTCATTAAGTCTACAAAATTTTGAGAATCTGATGAAATTGGAGAGGCTTAATATCTGTTTTAATGCATTAAGCATGCTTTCAAGGCCTACAAAGGTTATTTTAAAATAAGCTTTAAGTACTTTATGCATTGTTTTAAAATATGATTACTGTATGACGACAGTTAATGAAGTTTCAAGCCGTAGCTTTTTTCCGTTTTCTACCGTAATTTGACTGTAAAGCCGTATGAAATGTATGTAATCGCTTTATAATGAGACTAAGTGTGTGGTTTACCAGGCATAATGAGGACGGTTTGCCAATGTCTGTTTTTCATAAAAAACTGCTGGTGCTAATTCAAACCCCATGCTCTGTGATGCAGGATTACCGTGGGTAAACGTATGAATACCATGCATGAGAGACAGTGAATGCTTTGTGAGATCATTATGGATGAAAACTAGTGAAGGAAGCATTGTTTAGTGACCTGTTGCCTCTGATAGGCAGAGAAAGTCTTCTCAATGTCCACCAAGTCTAGGATTTTGAAAACTTTGCAGTCGTCAATGTCTGCCCAGACTGTTCCCTCGAGCTTGTTCTGTGGGAAAGAGAGGGATGTGCAATTCAATCACTGTCCAGTCCAAAGTCACATGTTGTAAGACACATCTCCTATTGTGAATCATTAAACTCTGAAAATCAAGTAAAAATTGCATTGCAAAATTTAAAACTAAAACTAAGATGAAGATGGAAAAAGTGCATCTTAATAAATCTGCGAAATAAATAAATAAACATTTTATTCGGTTAAAAGGTATAGATAAAAATAGTTTAATTACATTAAAAGTCTAAAGAAATTACATTTTAGTCTACATTAAAATGTATGGATAAAAATGGTTTCATAAAATTAAAAATGTAAATAATATTTTATATAAATTTTAAATAAATAATAAAAAACAAACATACTATTTAAAAAGTATATAGTTTCATGACATACAACAATTTAAATCTAGTCCTCTATCCTATGACAAATCCTGACAACCTGGCAATTTTAGGACAGTTTTGACACTAATTTATGCAGCTAGACTTTCCAGAATTAGAATTCTAGAAAAACTAGATTGCGATTGAGAGTCCAATTTTGAGGGAAAAAAAGACTGTTCTTAGAATTGAGAAAATTCACAGAATATGGAGAAAAAACTATCAGAATTGCGACATACAAACTCGCATTTGCAAGAAAAAAAAGTCAGAATTGCGAGTTTTTTATCTCACAATTCTGAGAAAAAAAGTCAGAACTGTGAGATACAAACTTGCATTTACAAAAAAGAAAACTCAGAATTGTGTGATATAAACTTGCAACTGTGAGTTATAGTCAGAATTGCGAGATATAGTCACAATTCTGACTAAAACTAACAATAGCAAGTTTATATCACACAATTCGGACTTTTTTTCATGTAATTGCGAGTTTATATCATGCAATTTTGAGAAAAAAAGTCTGAATTCTGACTTTTTCTCAGAAGTCAGAATTGCGAGATAAAAATTTGCAATTGCAAGTCCAATTTTGAGGGGAAAAAAAGACTATGTTCTCAGGTTTGCGAGTTTCGAATATCGAGAAAAAAAGTCAGAATTGCAAGAAAAAAACTTGCATTTGCAAGTAAAAATATTAGAATTGTGACTTTATATCTTGCAATTCTGACTTTATACCTCGCAATTGTGAGCTTATATCACGCAATTTTGAGAAAAAAGTCAAAATTTTGAGAAAAAAGTCAGAATTGCGAGTTTTTATCTCACAATTTCGAATAAAAAAAATGTCAGAATTGTGAAAAAAAAAATCAGAATTGTGAGATACAAACTTGCATTTGCAAGAAAAAAAAGTCAGACTTGTGACTGTATCTTCCGATTCTGACTATAACTCGCAATTGCGAGTTTACATCTTGCAATTCTGACTGGGGTTGCAAAGGGGTGGAAAATTTCTGGTAAATTTCCAGAAACTTCCAGGAAGATTCCAAAAAATCCTGGAAAGTTTAAAAAAAATTCTGAAATGTTTCCAAAATTTACTGGAAATTTTCCACATTTTTACCTCACAATTGTGAGCTTATATCACGCAATTTTGAGAAAAAAGTCAAAATTTTGAGAAAAAAGTCAGAATTGCGAGTTTTTATCTCACAATTTCGAATAAAAAAAATGTCAGAATTGTGGAAAAAAAAAAAACAGAATTGTGAGATACAAACTTGCACTTGCAAGAAAAAAAAGTCAGACTTGTGACTGTATCTTCCAATTCTGACTATAACTCGCAATTGCGAGTTTACATCTTGCAATTCTGACTGGGGTTGCAAAGGGGTGGGAAATTTCTGATACATTTCCAGAAACTTCCAGGAAGATTCCAAAAAATCCTGGAAAGTTTAAAAAAAATTCTGAAATGTTTCCAAAATTTACTGGAAATTTTCCACATTTTTACCTCACAATTGTGAGCTTACATCACGCAATTTTGAGAATTACAGAATTGCAAGTTTTTATCTTAATTCTGACAAAAAAGGTCAGAATTGTGAGATACAAACTTGCATTTGCAAGAAAAGTCAGAATTGTGACTTTATATCTTATATCACTATAACTTGCAATTGCAAGTTTATATAACGCAATTATGGAAAAAAGTCAGGATTGCAAGATCAAAACTTGAATTTGCGAGAAAAAAAATTGTGATTTTATTTTGCGATTCTGACTTTATACCTCACAATTGTGAGTTTGTATCACGCAATTCTGAGTTTAAAACACAATTGCTAGTTTGCAACACGCTATTTAGAGGGAAAACAATTATTGTGACTTTATATTTCGCAATTCTGACTTTATAATTCGCAATTGTGTTTGTAACACACAATTCTGAGAAAAAAAGGTCAAAATTGTGATATGAAAAGTCGCAATAAGATTAAAAAAAAATATTCAGTGGCACAAATGGGCATCCATAGTTTCTTGATTAAAAGCAGAGGCTTAAGAAAGAGATTTTCTTCTCTGTGAGTGTCAGGATGACCCAGTTCGCTTCTCTAATCCATGCCAGTCTCACCTCAGACAGCTTGGCCCAGTTGAAGGACTTGAGTGGATTGGACGGCTGAGGAATGTTTTTCTTCTTCATGGACGGTCCTATGGGAGCTCCTGGCGGAGGCGGAGCTGCACCGAAAGGAGGGCGTCCAGGGGGTGGCGGGGGGCCGCCAGGGGGTGGTGGCGGAGGCGGCGGCATCATAGCGCTGCCCGGTGGAGGAGGTGGTGGAGGAGGCATCATGCCACCTGGAGGCGGAGGAGGCGGAGGGGGCAGGAGAGGCCCACCTGGAGGACCAGGGACAGGAGGACCTCCAGGAACAATGGCTAATTGTCTCTAGGGATGAAAAGTGGTGGGTCTTCATTAATGTTTGCTTTTTTATGACTACTATTATTATTAACATTTGTGACTTAATCAGCGTACCGTGCTGAGGTCATGCAGTCTGACGGTCATTTCCGACACCTGCTGCTTGACTAGTTTATGTTCCCCCATTTCTCTTTCTAACTTCTCTTTCATCTTGTTGAGCGTCTGCATCATCTCCTCCTTCTCCTGAGTTTTTGCGTCACACTCTCGCTCCTTCTTTTCCAGCTTCTGTTGAAGCTCATGGTGGTCTACAGGACAAAGACGTTAAAGGGCAAAATGTTATTGTCTCTACAATGAAGACACTGCATTTCAGTCAACTGAATCAAACTGAAATACATGTTGTCATGATGTCAATTTGATGACATTCATGTTGTTTAATCAGAGTTATAATTTCTACACAAAATGATAGAGACTTGAAAATAATTGATGAATTGCTACAAAAGGTTTCTATTTTAAATAAATGCTGTTCTTTTTAATGTTTCATTTCTCAAAGAATCCTGAAAAAAGGGTTCCAACACTGATAATAAATCAGCATATTAGAATGATTTCTGAAGGATCATGTGACACTGAATACTGGAGTAATGATGCTGAAAATTCAGCTTTGCATCACAGAAATAAATTATATATGAAAGTATATTAAAATAGAAAACCACTGTTTTAAATTCCATTAACATTTCACAATATTACAGTTTTTTTCTGCATTTTTAATCAAATAAACGCAGCCTTGATTAGCAGAAAAGTCACCTTTAAAAAGAATTAAACGTTATATATATATATATATATATATATATATATATACACACATACACACACACATTTTATTACATGCAAAAACTTATAGATAAAACATTTCATGATATAATTTTGTATGACGTCAAGTCAATAAAATTCACATTAAATTCAAGCTTTCAAGTTGCAATTTATAGGTTGCAAAAGACATTTTTAAATTTTTAATTGATAATTTTTAATGATGTGAATCTATCAATAATTACAGACAATATACTATTTATTCAAAAAACAGCCTGTTGTAAAAGAAACATCAATGTGGACAACATGTGCTGACCTTTACGCATTTTTTCCGCCTGTTCCTTCCACTGTTTCACCTCATTTTCGTTGACAAGCCTGAAAGAGGGTAAATGATGTTAAGAAAAACACTATTTTTCTCACAATTGTGAGTTTACATCTCGCAATTCTGAGTTTTTTTTTTTTCAGAAACTTGCAATTCGGTCTTTTTTCTTAGAACTGTGAGATATAAACTTGTGAGAAATTAAGTGAGAAACTGTGAGAAATTAAGTGAGAATTGTGTGATATAAACTCGCAATTGCGAGTTATAAAATCAGAATTGTGAGATATAAACTTTATATCCTGCAATTGGGAATTTTTTTCTCACAAATGCTAATTTATTACACGCAATTTGACTTTTCAGTACAGATATTGGTTTATTTGGCTTAGAATTTAAAAAAAAACTATAACTACTATAAATGCACGACAGCAACATATGGATGCCAAATAAAATCTTTAAAAAAAAAAACACACACACACACACGCATGCAATTATGATTGTCCGAGTTGTCCAAGAAAAAAGGCAAACTCACATTCGAACCACATTCTTTACATTGAAGTTTTCTAATGGTGTGACGTCAGGGTCGTGACCTTTGTCATTCTGCAGGACCATCTGTTGGACAATGCGGTCCAGGAGCAGCCAGTACTGCACTGTGTTCCCACTTCTCTTATCTAAGACAAAGTGTACTTAAAGTCATCCGGACAATATTTATAAAAACCAGTACTTAAGTACTTAATTCTCATAGTTCATTTGTGGCATTATTGACCAGATGACTAAACATAAAACCAGTACTAAACTAAGAAAGTCTAAACAATGAGGTGAGCACTCACGAGGCATTAGCAGGCAATGGTGAAGAATAGACATAAAGTGCGGGTATGCATCTGTGTGGGCCAGCTTCTTCCGTACAAGCTCAAAAACCTGTGTCGCACTCTTTGTGTCTATATGGAGCTGAAAAAAAAAATAATAATATATATATATATATATATATATATATATATATATATATATAAATAGATAAATAGATAAATTCCATACAATAGTAATAAATACCAAGTATAGTTGAGGTCAAAAATTTACATCCACCTTTCAGAATCTGCATGTTAATTACTTAACTAGAGGAGGGGGGGGACTTTTGGAATCTGAAGATCAGGGTAAATTTAACTTATTATATCTCATAAATATCTTCTGTAGCCTCTGAAGAACAGTACCAAATGAAAAAAATATATAAAATTTAGGCAAAATAAGAAAAATGTACACATCTTCATTCTGTTCAAAAGTGTTCACCCCCCAGCTCTTAATGCATGGTTTTTCCTTCTGAAGCATCAGTAAGCGTTTGAACCTTCTGTAAAAGTTTCATATTCACATTCACAGTCCCTCAGTTGTCCTCAGTGTGAAAAGATGAATCTCAAAATCATACAGTCATTGTTGGAAAGGATTCCAATAAACAAAAATGTTTGGAAAAAAAAAAAATTTGTGGGACCTGAAGAATTTTTCTGAAGATCAGCGGACAGATTAACTAATCACTAAACAAACAAACAAACAAAAAAACAGCTGTGGATCATTTAGGTAAGAACACAGTTTTAATAATCAAGTGTATGTAAACTTTTGAACAGTGTCATTTTTGTAAATTCAACTATTATTTTCTGTTGTGGACTATATGCAAACATCTTTTATGTAAAATATCTTCTTCAGGTCAGTACTAAACAAACAATAACATGCATTATGTATGATCCCTCTTATTTTGGTAAAATAATTAACATTTTGCATATTCTGAAAGGGGGGTGTAAACTTTTGACCTCAACTACACACACACATATATATATACATACTTTTTTAACACATTTATATATGTATATTATATATTTATATATTTTTAAATTGCAAAAAAAAAGATCTACTCACAGATTCAAACCGCCTGGATAACGTGAGTTCATCATCATTTCTCAGCATCTCAAAGTAATCCAAATGCCTGAAGAAACAGCAAAATCAAGCTCAAATTGTCTGACAAGATTCCATTAATAAAGCTCAAGTTAGCAATGTGGCCCTTACCTGTCTAAAGTAGAGTTTTCATGTGACCTGAGTTTGTCAATGATGGGCTGAATCCCCAACATGAGGAACTCGTATCGCAAATGAACCCGGAACTCAAGGCTGGTCTACGAATTATTAAAGAAACACAAATTAAACTTGACAGAATAGTGGGTTTTTATACACAACAACCAAAGGTGAACTATGGGATGAACTATTCCTTTGAGGGCAAATAGAGGACTTATTTAGAGTGATTAAGATGTGTTATCTTACTTCGCCAGCTCCTTGGCTTAAAACAGCGTTAATGAAGGACATAATGGCCGTTTTCAGGCTGACCTCGTCCCTGTACCGCCCTGTGCTTTTGTCCAGATCATTCAGCAATGTCTGAGACAAAAATATGACAATAGGATTAACATTTATCTTGATACAGACTTTCTTATATTTTGGATTGAAGGTTATAAACAAACCAGCCCACCTGAAATCGTGTGCGCTCACAAGAGAACTTTTGATAGTGTAACATGGCCTCCAAAATTTTCTTGTGGCCTCCCGGCACTAAACACACAGCACCCATGATCTCAAGCACCGCCACTTTGGTCTTGATGTTCTCGGTTGCCAGACTCTGAGCAATGATGTTGATGCTCTCGGAGTGAGAGAGCACATGAGCGCGACCCTGAGAGTTGTTCATCAGGGCTTTGATGCAGCCGATGAGGGAAGTGTGGATCTGAGACTCGGTGGTCTCGTAATCCATGCTCTTCAAGAAGTTCAGGATGCATGTCAGGCCGTCCATATCGATGAACCGTGTTACAAACCTATAAGAAATAAATTCAGCTGTTCATTAAATATCTTTCTCAATCAAAATGTACAATATTTAGGGGCCAAGCACCGAAGGTGTGATGGCACCTATTGTATCCATTAGCGTTCTTTTTCTTCTTCTTCCACGCAGGAAGTCTATGCCAGCCCATAGAACCCCCTGCGGGAAAGTTGTGAAATTTGGCACATGGATAGAGGACAGTTTCAAAATTAACCATAGCAAATTTGGAGTCTCTAACTCAAACTCTCTAGCGCCACCACTTGTCCAAAATTTCACTCATGTTTATGCTAATAACTTTTGAACCGTATCCTACAGTTTTTTTTTAACTCCTATCCTAGATGGTTTGTCTGATTTTCACCAAAATTGGCTCAGATCATCTTGAGATGATGCTGGCAGAAAGTTACAGAATTCAAGTTGATTAGTCACACCATTTTCGAATAACGCAACTAATAAAATCGAATAACGAATTTGACGAAAAGCATACAAAAATGGATGTGAGACTGTATCTCCGCAACGGTTTGGCGTATTGAGACCAAACTTGGTGTGTGTTATAACAAGCATGACCTGAGGCTACCTGCATAGTTTCCGCACAGCGCCACCTAGTGGTCAGGAGATATGAAAAATTGTTATTTTTGCCTATAACTTTCTGAATGGTTTGGCCAAAAAAAAAAAAAAAATCACAAAACTCTTTAGATTCTCTTTAGGTCTCGTTAGATTCGGTGGAGCATGCCAAGTCGAACTATACCCAATTTCTTGTATGTCAACCATTTTGGGAGTCGGTCATTTTGAATTGTGTTGTAAAATGCTGTGTTTCGAAACGCATTGATGTATCGTTACAAAGCGTGGTATACTCCTCCTTGACCGTTGCTCCAATTTTCACCAAAATTGAGTCAGATCATCTTTAGACTTGGATTTTGTGTTGATAGACAAAACCATTTGTGTATATCGCCGCAACAAATTTGAGGCATGATGCCAAAATGACCCTGAGGCTGTATCTGTGCAAAGTTTTGACATATTGACACCAAATTTTGTGTGTGCCACTGTCACCTCACACAGAACACACCACATCGACGTAATAATAGCACCCACCTATTTGGTCAAAAGTGATAACCTATTAAATCACATTACTAGTGGTTGCTTTTATGATTTTTCACCTGTTTTGACTAAAATCATCTTTAAATGTCTTCACTTACTCATTGGTTCAGTTGCTCTGATGCTTGCTGCCTTGCTTGCCTAGTGCTTGGACCCCGTAATTGCTGCTACCAGCTATATTTAACATTAATTTTTAAATAAAATGTTTTTTTATTTAAAATTAAAATATTTTTGTATTAAAATGTCATTTTATTTATTAGAAAAAGTAAGGAGCTGACATGAAATGTTGAGGAGAAGATGGAGCAATGAGATTGCCACATGACTTGGGTTGGATTCAAACCCACAATATATTTGCAACATGAGCACCAACCCAAGCATGTGTGTTAACCACTAGGCCATGAACAGAATTTGTAAATCTGAAAATGATCGACTCCACAAGGAGGTGGTGAATGTGAAATAATACATCACATCGGTAGCTAGACTGATTTATAGCCTCTATAAAGCACTTGACTTTAAATACGATTGCCTAAAGCTGTGAAAGGAATGGTTTGATATGCAGTCTGAACATTATTGGGCACAAAGAGGGTTCGAGTGCTTTGACCCGAGGCCTGCAGAGGTCAGTGCTGATGACCTGTGACCCCAGGATCAAATGGTGAAAGCAGGAAGCACTAATCAAACGCATGTGTCTGTGAGCATGTGTGTGATGAAAGTAATCTCATTTGCATAATGAGACCCAAAGCACAGAGCAGAAGGGAAGCGTTTGTTTAATAACAAAGTGAGGTAGTTGCCAATGGAAAAATCACTGATGTGTTAAATAAACTATTGCCCTGAGACAGCTGTCCTCATCTTCAAGTAAAGTCAATAATACAAGCCAAGGTTTATTTTTATTTTTTTTATTTAGTGATCAAATATGGACCATTTGTATGGAAGCCTGTTTCTGCCACTGAGTAAAAATTAAAAATGTAATTGCAACTTTTTATCTCACAATTTTTTTTCTCAGAATTACGTGATGCAAAATTGCAATTCTGACATTTTTTCTCAGAATTGTGAGATATAAACTTGCAATTCTCAGAAATTAAGTCGAAATTGTGTGATATAAATTTGCAATTGTGAGAACATAGTCTTTTTCCCCCCAAAAAATTGGTTTATCTCACATTTCTGAGAAAAAAAAGTCAGAATTGCAAGATACAAAATTGCATTTGGGAGGGGAAAAAAGTCATAATTGCGAGATTTTATCTAGCAATTCTGACTTTATTTCTCACAATCGTGAGTTTATATCACACAATTCAATTTATAACTTTATTTAAATTTATATCTTTATTTCTCGCAATAGCTGAGAAAAAAGTAAGAATTGGGAGAAAAAAAGTGACTCTGCGGGAAAAAAAGTCAGAATTTTGAGATACAAATGAGAAAAAAAGTCAGAATTGCGATTCTGATTATATTTCTCGCAACTGTGATTTTATATCAATTCTGAGAAAAAAGTCAAAATAGTACATTTATATCTTGCAATTCTGACTTTATTTCTCACAATTGTGCATTTATATCTCACATTTCTGAGAAAAAAAGTCAGAATTGCAAGATACAAAATTGCATTTGGGAGGGGAAAAAGTCATAATTACGAGATTTTATCTAGCAATTCTGACTTTATTTCTCACAATCGTGAGTTTATATCACACAATTCAATTTATAACTTTATTTAAATTTATATCTTTATTTCTCGCAATAGCTGAGAAAAAAGTAAGAATTGAGAGAAAAAAAGTGACTTTATAACTTTATAATCGCACAATTCTGTGGAAAAAAAAGTCAGAATTTTGAGATACAAATGAGAAAAAAAGTCAGATTTGTAAATTTATAACTTTATTTAAATTTATATCTTTATTTCTCGCAATAGCTGAGAAAAAAGTAAGAATTGAGAGAAAAAAAGTGACTTTATAACTTTATAATCGCACAATTCTGTGGAAAAAAAAGTCAGAATTTTGAGATACAAATGAGAAAAAAAGTCAGAATTGTGATTCTGACTATATTTCTCGCAACTGTGAGTTTATATCAATTCTGAGAAAAAAAAGTCAAAATAGTCAATTTAAATCTTGCAATTCTGACTTTATTTCTCACAATTGTGCATTTATATCTCACAATTCTGAGAAAAAGTCAGAATTTTTTTATCTCACAATTCTGACTATATTTCTGGTAATTGTGAGTTTATATCAATTCTGAGAAAAAAGTCAGAATTGTAAATTTATATCTCATAATTCTGACTTTATAACTCACAATTGCCAGATTATATTGCAAAATTCTAAAGAGAAAAGTCAGAATTGTACATTTTTATCATGCAATTCTGACTTTATAACTCACAATTGAGTTTATATCATACAATTCTGACTTTATTGCACAATAAGTTTTTATCTCAATTCTCACTTTATTTCCCACAATTGTGAGTTTATATCATACAATTTTGAGAAAAAAAGCCAGAACTGTAAGAAAAAAGTCAGAATTGGAAGAAAAAAAAAGTCAGAATTGACAAATACAAACTCACATTTGTAAGAACGAAGTCAGAATTGCGAGTTTTTATCTCTTAATTCTGACTTAATTTCTCACAGTTGTGAGTTTATATCACAAATCTGACCAAAAAAAATCTGAAATGTCAGAATTGTGATATACAAACTCACATTTTTGAGAAAGAAGTAAAAATTGCACAATTCTGAGTTTATTTCTCAAAATTGCGATTTATATCATGCAATTCTGAAAAAAAAAAATCAGAATTGTACATTTATATCCCGCAAGTCTGACTTTGTAACTCGCAATTACAAGTTTATATAACACAATTCTGAGAAAAAAGCCAAAATTGTGAGTTAAAGAGTCATAATTACCGTTTTTTTAGTGGCATAAACAGGCTTCCATAATTTGAGCTATAAATAAGAGTAATCAAATACAACTTTGGGGACCTTTATATATGATAAAGCCAGGGTGTGTGTTGTATTTATCTGTGTTACAGTATACAGACCTCATGGGTTGTGTTCGCAGTGCCGTTTTAAGGCTTTCAATAGTCTTGTTGCGCTCCTCCTCTTCTTCCTTCTCCAAGGCCAACAAAGTTTTCCTCTGTAAAATAAAATGAGATGAGATGTCATCCTTACACTAGAAACACATACAGCATGTTAGCTGGCTTAGATGTACATGTCTAAACATGGATATTACATGTCAAGTGCTTTAGGGCCTCAATGCCCAATGGGAATGTAAAAAAATAACATACTTACAGCTGCCATTGAATTGAGCTGGTCAATATAATACTCTGGCCAGCTAGTAGCACCTTTGTTCTCCTCTTGTTCCTGAGAGAAACAAAAAAGAGCACAGAATTAACACACTTTAATTTGGAAGTTTAAGCATGTCAGCACAAGTACATCAAAAAAACCAACGTAAACATGACTCTTGTTTTCACTTCAAGCACACGTCATTAATCCACGCTGTCCTCTGCATGATGCCGGGTGCACACACCGATCAGAGCGCACACAACAGGGACATGACACTGGGAATAGAGGAATGTGAAACAACATATTGGGAATGAGCTGGGAAGGAATGTGTGGTTTCGGATTGTTATTGGGAATGACATAATTTGGACGCTTTGGTGGGAATGAGACGTTCCCGGAGTCTGCAGCAATGAAAAATGATCTTTATCTTGAAAAGATCTTATTTTGATACCGACCAGTTGTGTGAAACCAAATATTCGGCTGCCAAATGTGCGAAATGGCTTATCTCTGTTGCTTCTTTTAATATTATTTCTTTGCAGTTTGAAGCCAGGATTTATTTCATGTCTCATTTCACTTGAGTAACACTCATTGCTCATGTGCAACCGAAGCAAATCAAACATGCAATAAGATTCACACTGTTGCTCAAACGTTTGTGATCAGCAAGATTTTTAATGTTTTTTTTTAAAGTCTCTTATGCTCATCAAAGTTTCATTTATTTGATCAAAAACAGAAAAAATAATATTATGAAATATTATTGCAATTCAAAATAACAATTTTGATTTGAATATACTTAAAAAAATATAATTTATTTCTGTGATGCAAAGCTGAATTTTCATCAGCCATTATTCCAGTCTTAAGTGTCACATGATTCTTCAGAAATCCTTCTAATATGCTTATTTATTATCAGTGTTGGAAACAGTTGTGCTGCTTCATATTTTTTTGGAACCTGTGATACTTTGTTCAGGATTTTTTGATGAAAAAATTAAAAAGAACAGCATTTATTTAAAACATAAAACTTTTCTAACAATGTAAGTCTTTACTATCACTTTTTAGCAATTTAAAACATCCTTGCTGAATAAAAGTATTAATTTCTTTCAAACAGAGAAAGAAAGAAAAAACGTATTGACCCCAAACTTTAAACGAGGTGTTTGTTGTTATAAAAGTTTTCTATGCTGTTCTTTTTAACCTTTTATCCATCTAAAAAGTAACAAGCTCAAAAAAAAAAAATTAAGCAGCACAACTGTTTCCAACATTAATAATAAATCAGCATATTAGAATGATTTCATTTTTTTCTGTATTTTAATCAAATAAACGCAGTCTTGATGTAAATTTATATCTCACAATTCTGACTTTATTTTTTGCAATTGTGCATTTATATCTCGCAGTTCTGAGAAAAAAAAGTCAGAATTGCAAGATACAAACAAGAAAATAAGTCAGAATTGTGAGTTTATATATTTTTTTCAGAGAATTGGGTGATACAAATTTGCAATTTAAATCCCTCAATTCTGACTTTATAACTCATAATTACAAGTTTATATCTCACAATTCTGAGAAAAAAAAGTCAGAATTGGGGGAAAAAAAGTTAATTTATACAAACTCACATTTGCAAGAAAAAGTCAGGATTGTGAATTTTTATCTATATTTCTCACAATTGTGAGTTTATATCAATTCTGAGAAAAAAAAGGTCAGAATTGTACATTTATATCTTGTAATTCTGACTTTATAACTCATAATTATGAGTTTATATCATGCAATTCTGGAAAAAAACTCTGAATTTTGAGATACAAACTCGCATTTGCAAGAAAAAAGTCAGGATTGTGAGTTATCATCTCACAATTCTGACTATATTTCTCGCAATTGTGAGTTTATATCAATTCTGAGAAAAAAAGTCAGAATTGTAAATTTATATCTCGCAATTCTGACTTTATAACTCGCAATTGCAAGTTTATATGACACAATTCTGAGGAAAAAAGTCAGAAGGCCCATTTTTATGTATGTAAACTCGCAATTGTGGGTTTATATCACAAAATTCTGAGAAAAAAACTAAATCAGAATTGCGAAATACATACATTTGCGAGAAAGTCAGAATTTTTATCTGTCAATTCTGACTTAATTTCTCACAGTTGTGGGTTTAAATCACAATTCTGAAAGTCAAAATTGCGCAATTCTGAGTTTATTTCTCGAAATTGTGATTTATATCATGCAATTCTGAGAAAAAAGTCAGAATTGTACATTTTTATCACGCAATTCAGCACAACTGTTTCCAACACTGATAATAAATCAGCATATTAGAATGATTTCTGAAGGATCATGTGACACTGAATACTGGAGCAATGATGCTGAAAATTCAGCTTTGCATCGCAGGAATAAATTATAGTTTAAAGTATATTGAAATAGAAAACCACTTTTTTAAATTGCATTAACATTTCACAATATTAGAGTTTTTTTCTGTATTTTTAATCTTACTGATCCCAAACTTTTGAGCATCAGTGTATATTCGCAGGTGAACATCACCTCCTCCAAAATGCACACACAGACTCAGAAAAGCAGATCTGAAACAGAACATCACGCTCAAAGCACTGACAGAAATAGCACACGCTTTAAGTAGGCCAGCAGAGATTCACAGACGCTAGAGAAACAACACGAATCTCAGACTAAGCCAATGCCGCATTAGCACAGCTCCGAAGAGCTGAAAATACACGATTCAGAAGACAAGAAGCAAAGCAGGGAGCTACTTAGGGAGCAATGAATCAACTTCCTTCTCAAAACAAGCACAGGCTGCCCGCGCGGCCACTAATAAGGAGTTTAATTGTAGCTTATGTTCACCGAAACACACAGGAAAGGAAAAAATCTGGCATAGCAATGAGCTCCTTCGCAGCAACTGCGTGGGATGTTTCACACCCGGCTCTACCAGGCCTTTTAGGAGATGATGGCATCTCACAAACGGGCATCTGTTTGGACGAGCGGGGCGTTTTGGATGCCGGCCTGGAGACCCCTGATCTTCCACTGTCCTGCATATTTCTTCTCAACTCCCCACTCACCATTTGGCCTTAATGAGGAAAGCATTAATGCGGATCTCTGGCAGGGACTCATTCTCATGCTGCGGAAGGACTTTCCTCTGCGCTTATCCCATGAGCACTTCATTCTCAGACAGACATGTCATAACGACTGTGATATTGTTGGTTGAGGTTGGTTTGGAGAGACGCTCTTTCTAGGAACCAGCCTCAGTTAAGATATTTACAATATCAAGAAATCAGTTAGCAGGAAGATGAATCAGCTCAAGTATCAACAAGCAGTTTAAAGCTCATTTAAAATGCACTGCTGAAATAGCCAACAAAAATGAGCTTGCGTAGCAGTCAAGTGAGACTAGCCATCTTATAACACGCATTTTGAGATATCAAATAAAAAATGCTGGATGGAAACAGCAAGATAAAGGCCTATTCTAGGGCTGGGCGATATGGCAAAAATGTAATCTCAATAATTTTTTCCCATATTGAACGATGACGATATATATTTCAATATAAGCTGTTGATGTTGCCAGCTTTAAAATAGTATCCCAACAATGACTAAAGCCACAAAAATTAAAGGATTCATTAAATTACATTTTTAAGTATAGTTTATTAACAAAAGCAGATTACATATTTGGCCTTAAAAATTAAAATAACTAAAATAAATGAAAATAAAAAATAAAAGTTGTGACAGAGTATGGTAAATGAGAGTAAATGTACAAAATGTAAACATAAAATTATTGTAAAAACATAATTTGTACATTTATGTATTTCTTTATTATTTATTATTATAAACACAATTTTATTTTATTTTCTCTATTATAGGTTGAGCTATTTAAATTAGAGGCAACCACTGCATTTTGAAACAATCTATTCTACAGTATAAATAACAAAAAATTACGACACAGCTCTTTCTTAATCGTATTAAGTGCAGACAATTCAGCCATAATCAAAGTAGGCTACTCTCTCATTATTCAAAGTGCGAACAGAGACGGAATATTTCAAGCATGATACAGAGCTATAGACATACACAACCTATTATAGTCTACATTCTGATAACAGCCTAGATATGTCATTTAGCCTAATTTGCGCGCATTGCGGAGTCACTCTCTAAACAAGGGGGATTAAAATTGCTCTTGAATGCGCGTGCGTTTTTTGCTTTCGGTTTCAGTTTTAACAATCGCGTCACTTTTCAGATAGTCAAAACACTTACGGAATTCGTGCTACCTTTTTTTTGTCGACAACTTCAACATCTTTGGATAATAAATCGAGGTTAGTTTCTCTTTCGTCGCTGCTTCCACTCTCTTTTTTTGTCGTCCTGGTGTAGGGTTGATTCGCAAAGTGCTGTAGGAAATAAACTTTGTACTTTGACGTGCACACGCACGCTGCACGCTGATTGGCCGCTGTCGCATATTTCTGCTGTGTGATTGGCTCTTAGATTAATCCATATCGAGCAAAAAATGTCTAGAACTTATCATCGTTATTAACATAAATTTTATCGCGATTCGATATGATATCGTTTATCGGCCCAGCCCTAGCCTATTCACACAAAAAATAAAGTTCTGAATGAAAATGTCATCGTCATTGCATCTCGTGCACCAATGATAAGACTGCCTTAAAGCACACCTAAAATTCATATGCAACGTTTTTGCTTTTTTACAGCCCTAATGAAAATTTAGTCTGATTTTCATATATACGATTTGTCGTCAAAAAAAAAACAGCAAAAGAGCTGAATGAAAATGCTTTCAATTTCTGACAGTGGGTTGCTGTTTTGAGCAGAAATAGCCTGGTTACCCTGGTACACAAAGCAAAAACTATTTTCTGTTGTGTAACTGGACACTGGACAAAAAAAGCTAAATACATGAATGAATGAATGAATATGTGACCCTGGACCACAAAACCAGTCATAAGGGTCAATGTTATGTTTTCTATTGATTTGTTAGGATGGGACAATATTTGGCTGAGATACAACTTTTTGAAAAACTGAAATCTGAGGGTGTAAAAAAAAAACACCTAAATATTAAGAAAATCACCTTTAAAGTTGTCCAAATTAAGTTCTTAATGCATATTTCTAATCAAAAATGTAGTTTTAATATACATACGGTAGGAAATTTACAAAGTATCTTCATGGAGCATGATATTTACTTAACATTTTAATGATTTTTGGCATAAAAGAAAATTTGATCATTTTGACTCACACAATGTATTGTTAGCTATTGCTACAAATATTGCCAGGGACACATTTGTAAATAACACTAATTCACAATTAAATTCTTTAAAAAAAAATCTTTATTAGCTAATATTTTTTTTTTTGCAATATTTAGATTTTTGCATTGAATATATTCATAATTTCAATTGAAACAGTCAATGTTGCAATAGTACAGCAGATCTAATCTTTCACATCTGCCAGACAGCAGTGGGTCAGAGACTCGCTCTGCTCGATTGAACCCACTTGACTAAGTATTTGTTGGCCCACTGCCCAAGAAACTCTGGCGAAAAGCTTGATACCCCCTGACCTAGAAAAAAACATCCAAGACTCTTCCTCTTCTACCCAATACACTCAATGCTTAAGCATTCAGTTGCTCAAGAGTGCGTAGGATTACAGTGGCATCAATTTATTTTGTAGAAATCAGAGAGCTCTGATTACCAATGTTTATTTTTCCACAATGGGGATGATTGAGACGATATCCAGACTCACTATTCTTAATCGTCTTTCGCCAGGAGCAGGACAGCTGATACCGCACCTCAAGCTTTGGTCTTGAGCCAGCAGGGCTTGCACACCTGAACGCACTGAGACATTGAGTTCAGGGCACAGGTGAATAATCACTGTGCTCAGCACAATGTACAGTATAGAAAGAAAAGTCAGCAGAACAGTTTGGGAATCAAACTTAAAATAGCCCTCGCCCTTCACAGGGGTCATAAGAAGACTACACTGTCCTGTTACCCTTACAGAATTACCAAAGAGGCACAAAGGATGCTTTTTATAACTTCAAAATGTCTTACTGTACACATATTGTGTGCAGTCATAGATGTGCATGACCATTTTTAAGCACTTTTCTGACCCACAGAATTAACTAATGGACATTAAAGACAATAAAATAGTTTTATGTACAGTATAAAAATACATACAGTTAAGGTCAAAAGTTTACATCACCCTTTCAGAATCTGCAAAATGTTCATTATTTTACTTAATAAAGTAAAATAAACACAGAATGCATGTTATTGTTTATATAGTACTGACCTGAGTAAGATATTTCACATAAAAGATGTTTACATATAGTCCACAAGAGAAAATAAGACCTCGTTCAAAAGTTTACATCCCCTTGATTCTTAATACTGTGTTGTTTCCCGAATGATCCACAGCTGTGCTTTTTTGTTTAGTGATAGTTGTTCATAAGTCTCTTATTTGTCCTGAACAGTTAGACTGCCTGCTGTTCTTCAGAAAAATCCTTCAGGTCCCAAATTCTTTGGTTTTCCAGCATTTTTGTGTATTTGAACCCTTTCCAACAATGACTGTATGATTTTGAGATCCATCTTTTCACACTGAGGACAACTGAGAGACTCATATGCAACTATTACAGAAGGTTCAAACACTCACTGATGCTCCAGAAGGAAAAAAACATGCAATAAGAGCCGGGGGTGAAAACTTTTGAACAGAATAGAAATGTGGAAATGTGTAAAATCACATGTTTTCATTTAATACTGCCCTTCAGAAGCTACAGAAGATAGTTACATGTTTCCCAGAAGACAAAATAAGTTCAATTGACCCTGATCTTCAAATTCAAAAAGTTTTCACCCCCTTAACGCATGATTTTTCTTTCTGGAGCATCAGTAAGCGTTTAACCTTCTGTAATAGTTGCATATGAGTCCCTCAGTTGTCCTCAGTGTGAAAAGATGGATCTCAAAATCATACAGTCATTATTGGAAAGGGTTCAAATGCACAAAAATGCTGGAAAACCAAAGAATTGGTGGGACCTGAAGGATTTTTCTGAAGAACAGCAGGCAGTTTACACTATCACTAAACAATAAAACACAGCTGTGGATCATTCAGGTAACAAAACAGTATTAAGAATCAAGGGAATGTCATTTTTATAAATTCAACTATATGATTTGTGAAATATCTTATTTAGGTATGTACTAAATAAACAACATGCATTTTGTATGCTCCCTCTTATTTTGGTACTTGTGACCTCAACTGTACAGTACAGGAATATGTAAATAATCTTTGATATGACTGGGCTTTACATATCATAAGCAACTTTCAATGTAAAAATGGCAATAGAAACATTTCTAACATTTCTTTTATAATATTAGCAGTATTAAAGGTAGCAATTTCTTACTGGCTGCAAATGACTGCAGCCCCAGCACCTTATAAAACTGTGGAAAGAGAAGGCAATAAAAGAGATGACTGCTGTGAGTGTTGTTTCCCAGGGTTGACAGGCCTATCAAAAGCCGCCGGTCCTTGCAGATAACATAATCTGCACCTGCAAATGGAGGCCTTCCTGTTTGCTTTGGACCAACCACTGCTTCCCTTATCCTTCCACCCTCCTATCCCAGACTGAAGCCCTGGGGAAGAGCGCCAAGCCCCTGTTTTACTAGTCCCAGGCTGGGCACTGTGCTGAGTCTGCACGAATGCTGTTGCACAGCCACGGGCCGTTTCACGACAGACATATTCTTCCTTAATCTCATCCATCCGCTCACCGTCTTAAATCTTTTTCATTGATTCCATGTGTTGAGTCGTGGAGCATGACCTCCTCATGCAAGTCGAGCGAAATTAAATGTGGCTGAAAGACACTTATCAAAACACAGAAACGGCATCCCGATCCGGCCAACGGCGCGCTCTGATACGCTTGCAAAAACGAGGATCAGGTCAGAAAGCAGGTCATTTACGAAACATTCATAAAGGAGTCAAAAGACAATTTTGAGCGCCCTACTTCACGCCATGCCCTCTTTCGGCTCAGTGTCCCATGACAATGAGTAATTAGGTCTGTAATTGGGACACAGCATATGTGGCTATACAAGAAAAGATGTCTTGGCCAGACAGATGGCCGACCTGTAACCAACACCAGCTACAACTCATAGATAAGAACATCTGAGAAAATCCCAATGGGGTGCTTTCTTTTAATGTATTATATTATGGTATATTAAGCATGGGGAGATTCCTTTACCTTCATTTTGCTGAAGCTGAAAGAGAATGCAGAATAATTGAAGGTCGGCTAAAGTCCAGATTTCTTGTTCATCCCCCTGCAACTACATAGTTCACACAAAAATGAAAATTCTGTCATTAATTACTCACCCTCATGTTGTTCCAAACCCGTAAGAACTTTGAACTTTGCGCGTTGAAGACCGACACGGAAGAGAAGAAATTGTTAAATAAAGTTACTTTCGGTTTTCTTTGTGCACAAAAAGTATTCTCCTACGGTTGATGTCACATGGACCATTTTAACGATGTCTTTACTACCTTTCTGAGTCTTGAACGTGGTAGTTGTGTGGCTGTCTATGCATGGTTAGAAAGCTTTCGGATTTCATCAAAATATCTTAACTTTTGTTCCGAAGATGAACGAAGGTCTTACTGGTTTGGAACGACATGAGGGTGATTGAATGAACTGATTTTCATTTTTGGGTAAACTACCCCTTTAATATGTCGAAATATGTAGAATACACAAATTCAAAAATACCTAGTCGACATGCTGACACATCTGACTGACCTTTTATTATTAGAGGAGGTGTCATATTTGTGAATCTGCACCACAAAACCAGTCTTAAGTAACACGGGTATATTTGAAGCAATAGCCAAAAATATTGTCAGCAGCCAAAAAATAGTCAATACTGCCTGCTGTTCTTCAGACAAAATGCTTAAGGTCCTTCAAATTCTTTGGTTTTTCCAGCATATTGAGATCCATCTTTTTACACTAAGGACAACTGAAAGACTCAACTATTACAGAAGGTTCAAACGCTTACCGATGCTCCAGAAGGAAAAACAATGCATTAAGAGCTGGGGGTGAAAACTTTTGAACAGAATGGAGAGGCATATATTTTTCTTATTTTGCCTAAATATCTCTTTTTTTTTTTTTTTTCATATAGTACTGCCCTTCAGAGGCTACAGAAGATAGTTACATGTTTCCCAGAAGACAAAATAAGTAAAATTTACCTTGATCTTCAAATTCCAAAAGTTTTCTTTTGGCTCTTAATGCATCGTATTTTTCTTCTGGAGCATCAGTGAGTGTTTCACCCTTCTGTAATAGTTGCATATGAGTCCCTCAGTTGACCTCAGTGTGAAAAGATGGATCTCAAAATCATACAGTCATTGTTGGAATTAAGAGTTCAAATACACAAAAATGCTGGAAAACCAAATACTTAGTGGGACCTGAAGTATTTTTCTAAAGAACAGCGGGCAGTTTAACTGTTCAGGACAAGGGACTCATGAACAACTATCACTAAACAAAAAAACACAGCTGTGGATCATTCAGGTAACAACACAGTATTAAAAATCAAGGGGATGTAAACTTTGAAAAAGGCTCATTTTTATAAATTCAACTATTATTTTCAATTTTTTTTGTGAACCATATGTAAACATATTTTATGTGACAAATCTTAGTCAGTACTAAATAAACAATAACATGCATTTTGTATGCTCCCTCTTAACATTTTGCATATTCTGTAAGGGGGATGTAAACTTTGGACCTCAACTGTATTTTGTAAATTTCCTACTGTAAATATATCAAAACTTAATTTTTGATTAGTAATATGCATTGCTAAGAACTTTATTTAGACAACTTTAAAGGTGATTCTCTCAGTATTGTGTTTTTTTCCACCTTCAGTTTCCAGATTTTCTAATTGTTGTATCTCAGCCAAATATTCCTATCCTAACAAACAATACACCAACGGAAAGCTTATTTATTCAGCTCTCAATTTAATAAAATTGACCCTTATGACTTGGTTTTGTGGTCCAGGGTAGGGCTGTGCAATAAATCGCATGCGACTGTCATGCGTATCTCATCAGTAAAGCCGGTTCTGTGATTAGTAGTAAATCTCCATCACCTGCGTTCAGATGGCGCGGTATTTAAAACACTGAGCCGTAGATCACTGAAAAGCTACGCAATATCGCGTTCAAAATCCCGGATGAATCGCATTCGATTTTGAACGCGATATTGCGTTGCTTTTCAGTGATCTACGGCTCAGTGTTTTAAATACCGCACCATCTGAACGCAGGTGATGGAGATTTACTACTAATCACAGAACCGGCTTTACTGATGAGATACGCATGACAATGCACAGCCCTAGTCTAGGGTCACATTTGTAAATTTCAGGCAACAGCGGCTGACATTGTAGGCCACAAGACAATGACAGCATGGTTATTAACTGTTACTGAGTCATTGGGTCTTTACGCTTCAGTGTGAACATTTAACAAAGTGCCTGCAGTTTATAGAGCTGCAGGATTTTGTCACTTCAGTGTGCTTTCTATCACCCTGACTGTACTGCTGTCACATCACTGGCAGTATGGATCTGTGTGTGTGTGTGTGTGTGTGCGTCATGTTTCAGTGCACGTGCTGTCTTGACTTAAACACATGGATTCACATCAGAAGAACTGTCTGGCAGGACTTATGTTTGTGGCATCGTGGAGGGTTTGATGTCATTAATGAACTCAGATTCACACGGGTGTTCTCTGCTCTCTGAGCTCCATTAGGTCATGGAGGATAAATGGACTTGGCCTCAGTGTATCCTGCATACCTAAACATGCAGCAGTGTCCAGTAAAAATGAATAAGTGTGATTTCATAAAACAGGATTTGCTTATTAAAAAAACATTATGAATCAGGCAATGGCAACAGCAGACCCATGCAATGGCCTCAAGTATAGCAAACATGCAAACTGCAACATGGACACAGTAAATTCCTCTGTTCTCATTGCAAAATACTCAAGACTGAAATCTTTGCTTCAAGAACTTTTTATCTAGTACAACCCAACAGTGTCTCGATGACCCAAGGCTAGTAATGCAGTGGCTCTCAATCTTTTTAACTGCATAGTTCACAACAATATTCAAAGGCCTCATGATGTTTCTAGCTGTTTGTGAAATTTTGAATACGATTTTACATGACTTTTCCACGTCTAGAAATCACACTTTTGAAACTAAGTCACCTCATATATCCCGTTTTTTTCAATACAGTGGAAATTAAAGTAAGAAATGTCTTGTTTTCCTTTCCTTCAGTCATCTTGAGACCCTCTGGAAGTTTGCTGAGAACCACTGATCTAATATGTGACCCTGGACCACAAAATCAGTCAAAAGGGTAAATTTTTCGAAATTTATGATTTTCTATTTTTTTCATAATCTGAAATAAGCTTTCCATTGATGTATGTTTTATTAAGATAATAACAATATTTGGCCCAAGACACAACTATTCGAAAATCTGGACTCTGAGGGTGCAAAAAAATCTAAATACTGAGAAAATGACTGAAGTTCTTAGCCATGCGTATTACAAATCAAAAATTAAGCTTTGATATATTTACGGTAGAAAATTTACAAAATATCTTAACGAAACATGATCTTTACGTAATATCCTGATGATTTTTGGCATAAAAGAAAAATCGGGTCATTTTTCACCCATACAATGTATTTTTGGCTATTGCTACATTTGTTGATAGTTATATATTAATACAGCAGAATGAAATTTCCAGCTATTACTGCAAATGAGAAAAACAACAGATTATTTGTTAAAACTGACGAACATTCAGCATTTAGCTAAAAATGCTTAAAGAAGACTTTTGAAATAGTATTTGAGATACAAAGAAACAGATAAAAAAAGAAAAACAAATCTTAAATAAAAATTGTATATAGAGGCGTTTATATATATACTATAATTTTTTCCCAAATTCAGATTTATTTTAATTTAATTATTGAAAAACCATGTCTAATTAATTCAAATCATGAAACTTACGCAATTAAACAGCAATTTACTAAAAGTTTAACAAAAGTAATTGTTAAGACCCTATGAAATAATGTGTTATTTTTTTCTCAAATTCAGTTTTATTTTATTCCAAATTCCATTTTTAAAAATATTCAAAAACCATGTCTAATTAATTCAAATCATGAAACTTATGCAAATTAACAGCAATTTAGTAAAAGTTTAACTAAAGTAATTTTAAGACCCAATGAAATATGTGTTATTTTTTTCTCAAATTCAGTTTTATTTGTACCAAATTTTGTGTTTTCCATTAATTTTCTGCATTCCAGTTTAATGGGTTCTTCAAATTTTAATAATCAAAAGCATCTTTAATTTACTGTCTTGTGCTATTACATTTTTCTGATAAATAATTCTGGCAAATAATTTTTCTGGTAAATATTCCTTAAATTTTTATTTTTTTTATTTTTTTATTTTAATTTTTTAATAATACTTTTATTAGTAGTAGTACTATAATAACATTAAGTACTAGATTTCTGTAACAGTTTCTTCAAGTTAAACTAAACTTTTATTTTGACAGCTAGCTGTGAAGACCTTCAAGTTTCTGTTTGTGTACATTATTTTTTGTTTTTCAAAAGAAAGTGCAAAATGCTCATGAAGTGACTCTTAGAGCAGTTGAAACACAGCGAGCACCAGGCACTTTAGTATGTGTGTAGTAAACAAAAACATGCGTCTGCGCTATTCATTCACACAGAGACGATATTTAAACAGTATTTCTGCATTCTAATATTCAACGACACCAGTCTATATTGCATTTTGATGCAAGTGTACTGACCTACTTTTGATTTATTCATCAAAAATTTAGCAAATTCTGTGACATTCTGCGCTATACAGTCAATTGCATTTTTATGACTGGATTCAGCAAATCCGTCCACTTTCTCTTTTCTTTTTTTAGCTCTTAGTTGCTGAATGAAACAGGCCAACTCAAACACTGCCAAACTTTCTCTGCACCAACAAACTGGGCATTCTCAAGAGCAACAATGCACTTTTAGGTCACTTTATTTTGAAAGCATCTGCTAAGAACATAATGTCAGAGAAAGCCTCTTCATTCTGTCTTTAAGAAGTCTAACTTTAAGATGTCCAGTTATCCAAAATCTCAGCTGACACTGAATTGACACTGAAAAGATTAATGAAAACATGTAATAGATTAGCCATTTTAAATCAGAGAAAGCAGAGATAAGGGGCATTAACTCAGAATCCTGTTTCGCCCAGACGGAGAGGTGATTGTTAAGCACTTTGATATATGAGGTGTTTAAACACCGTTCTGACAGGATGACAGTGTAATCTGCTGCACTGAACCTTCAACTGAGGATAAGTGGATAAAACACACACACACACACACACACACACACACACACACAATGACCTAACCTTCTTCTTGCTGCAGTATATCTGCCATTTCTTTTCTGCTGGTAAAGCAAACATGGCCTCTCTGTGCTTCTCTGTGAGGTCCAGCTCATCCTGAAATGAAAGAAAACGAGAGACAGAAAGAGAAAAAGAACGATTAGATATTTTTGAACCTGGACATGGCGAAAACAAACTGTAAACCCCTCGAGGCAGGGTCAATATCCACCCACAAACCAGTGATAACAGCATGTGGAAACCACAGAATGTTTTTTCAACTTTCTCCTTACCCACAAATACTTCCTCAATTCCTCCAGCAGAGAGGACACAGAGGAAATTGACAGAACGAGAACAAAACGTTCACGATAGCAGACAGAGTAAGTGGTGATTTATGCTTCAGGCCTGATGAAATGACATTTCTTTTTCCACTGTATACTTTTATATGGCTGGAATGATAATAAAACAAAGTTTACATGAACTTCACTTGACTTGAGATTGGAAAACACAAAAGAAATGAACGTTTTTGTGTCAAATGAAAGTGCCAATACTTGTTTTATAGTCAAAAGCCAGAGGTAAATTTACGAAGAATTTGAATTGAAGTGGCAAGAAGAATTAAAATTGCAATTCAGATGTGAATTTAGATATAAATATGATGGAATTAAATAAAAAATATTATTTTTTCACCAAAATGAAAATACTTGGCCAAAGCCGAACAAAATTACACAATGGGTGGAAGGCTGGTTACCGAACAGTTTTTTTGTTTTTTGTTTTAATTCTCAAAAAGAATTAAAATTGCAATTCAGATGTGAATTTAGATATAAATATGATGGAATTAAAAAAATATTAGGGATGCACCAAAAAGAAAATTACACAATGGGTCAAAGGCCAATTACCAAACTCAGTTTTTTTTCACCATTGCATAAATTACATAGCTAATATTTGCTTTTACAGTTTTGTCTTGCTTTTCAAAGAAAAAAAAAGAAAAATATTTTACACTGAACATTTTTAACATTCTAGTAGACATTATAGCTTAGCAACAAAGCACAATTTAACTTAAAATGAATAAATTAGTAAAATAATTCTCTTTGGCCATTTTTAAGACCCCCTTCTTGAATCAGGCGTGTGTTTTTAATATACAAATAAATGCAGCCTTGCTGAGCAAAGGAGAATGTAATAATACATGTATTAATAGAGCTGTTGGGTTACTTTTTTATTTTATTTTACAGAACAACAGTAAAATTACAGTACTAACATTTATGAATGTTGACTTTTATTTTGGCAGAAACCTGCAAGAAGACCTCAGTATTACTTTTTGCTGACAGCAGCAGATTTATGAATGATTCTCATCATGCAGATTTCCCTTGCACTTTTGGACACTTTGAAAAGAGCTTTTTTTTGCTATTTTCTGCCGAATAATTTTGGCTGCCGAACATTCGGTGCATCCCTAAGAAATATATATACATAAGTTAAATATTTATTTTAAAAGTCAGTGATTATGTTGAAATCACCAAATTCCCATTTAAATTCATTACAGCTCGTTGTGAATCCTGCTCAAAACCATCTGTAAACACTGAACGCCTGACGACTGAATAATCAATGGCTTTGGCAATGAAAGTCCTCCACATAAACTTCTACCACTTGTAATTTCCTTTTGTTTTGTCCTTGAAATAGCAGTTCACCACAACAATCACTGTGTTGTGGTTGGTCCTCACAGCGGGTGTGGGTTTCCACAGAGAAAGAACTGGTTTGTTTGTTAGCTGCTCTCGCCATGGCAGTCCCATGTGAACTGATGGTTCCACTGTGAATTCCCACTTGTACACAAACAAATGAAAATATTCATATTACAATGTCTATGGGAGAGAAATCCATTCATTTGAACAAAACTAATTCGGCGTACAATCAGAAAGAATATTTTGTGACATGAGGGTGTTGGTCCCTTTACAAAGCACTCTGTTGTCCTCCAGAGACACTGCAAGAGTTTTCCCATAGCCTTCTATATCTGTTGTGTACTGCACTTTTTTTTTTTTTTACAATTTTAAAGGGATAGCTCACCTAAAAACAGAAATTACCCCATGATTTACTCAATATGTTTTCTTCTTTCAGATGAATACAAATGGAGTTATTTTAAAAATGTCCTGGATCTTCCAAGCTTTATAATGGCAGTGAATGGGAGATTTTGAAGCCCGATGAAGTGCATAAATCCATCATAAAAAGTACTCCACATGGCTCCAGAGGTTAATAAAGGCCTTCTCAAAAACATTTTTTTAATATACAGTTGAGGGCAAAAGTTTACAACACCCTTTCAGAATCCGCAAAATGTTGATTATTTGACCAAAATAAGAAAGATCATACAAAATGCATGTTATTGTTTATTTAGTACTGACCTGATTAGGATATTTCACATAAAAGATGTTTACATATAGTCTACAAGAGAAAATAAAAAGTTTACATCTCCTTGATTCTTAATAATGTGTGGTTACCTGAATGATCCACAGCTGTGTTTTTTTGTTTAGTGATAGTTGTTCATGAGTCCCTTGTTTGTCCTGAACAGTTAAACTGCCTGCTGTTCTTCAGAAAAATCCTTCAGGTCCCAGCATTTTTGTGTATTTTAACCCTTTCCATTGATGACTGTATGGTTTTGAGATCCATCTTTTCACACTGAGGACAACTGAGGGACTCATATGCAACTATTACAGAAGGTTCAAACACTCACTGATGCTCCAGAAGGAAAACCCATGCATTACGAGCTGGGGGTGAAAACTTTTGAACAGAATGGACGTGTACATTTTTCTTATTTTGTCTAAATATCATGTTTTTTCATTTAGTACTGCCCTTAAGAAACTAAAAAAGATACGTACATGTTTCCCAGAAGACAAAACAAGTTTAATTTACCCTGATCTTCAAATTTAAAAAGCTTTCATTCCCTGGGCTTAATGCATCGTGTTTCCTTCTGGAGCATCAGTGAGCATTTGAACCTTCTGTAATAGTTGCATATGAGTCCTTCAGTTGTCCTCAGTGTGAAAAGATGGATCTCAAAATCATAAAGTAATTGTTGGAAAGAGTTCAAATACACAAAAATGCTGGAAAACTTTTAAACCAGGTAATTTTTATAAACTATTAACTATTATTTTCTCTTGTGGACAATATAACATCTTTTATTTGAAATATCATCTTCAGGTCAGTACTAAATAAACAAACAACATGCATTTTGTATGATCCCTCTTATTTCGGTAAAATAATTGACATTTTGCAGATTTTGAAAGGGGGATGTAAACTGTCAACTGTAACTCTGAATGTATTCGTCTGAAAGAAGAAAGTCATATACAGAATGGCTTGAGGGTGAGCAAATCATATGTGATTTTTAATTTTTTTTGAAAGGCTGCACTTATGTGATAATACAGTTAAAAAAGTAATATTGTGATACAGGCCTATTATTACAATTAACATAACGATTTTCTATTTGAATGATTTTAAAATATAATTTATTCCAGTGAAGGCAAAGGTGAATTTTCAGCATCATTACTTCAGTCTTGTCACATGATCCTTCAGAAATCATTCTGACATGCTGATTTGCAGTTTAAGAAACATTTCTTGGAATTATCGATGTTGAAAATGGAAAGGAAAAGGACATAGTTCACATTCAAGAGATAAATCAACCATCGACCTGCCCATTTCAGCAGCAGAATCTAATAAAGAGGTCTCTCAGCGTACATCTCTCACTGTAAATCCCTGCATGTAGCACTACACAGCGATCTGTCTGCCAGAACTGGTAATGGCTTCCTGTCTGGCAGTTCTTGGTGACAGTGATGTCCCTGATGCTCCACAGGGACGCAGAAGAGAGGAAGAGCTGCTGTTCCTCTCATCCGGCCTGGTGTCTCTTCCATCGCTCATCTTCCTGCGAATCCCCTGGCCTTTAGCGGAAACGAGCTGCAGAGTCAGCAGAAAGTCTAGACATCCCCGGCATATACGCATAAGGAACATACGCGTACAGTGTTGTGTTACAGTCAAGGGCAGCCAGACTACAACCAGGATGTTCCATTCATGCAGAAAACCACACCTTGCCTTATCTGAACCCAACACGCCACATCAAGCCCCAGCATTCAGTTGCAGAAACAAACATTAAAGCCTGAGCTGTGTGTATCAATCTATCAATGCTCTACAAAACCTTTCAGCACTTATAATGAGGAAAGCGTCCACTGTAGAACATAAATTCTCCACTGTAGACTGTACAGTAAGTGACTGAGCTGTCAAATCAACTCTTAATTAATGGAGAATGCAGTGGGATAACTCTCAAATTACATAATTTAAAAGAACTCATTATCATTATCATTATTATTACAGTTCACTGTATACAGCATTAACTACAGTGGCACGCAGTTTGAAATAAGAGAGACCATACAAAATGCATGTTATTTTTTGTTTAGTACTGTCTCGAGTAAGATATATTAAATAAAAGATGTTTACATTTAGTTCACAAGACAAAAAAAAGCTGAAATCCTGAGTTTGTGAACACTTGGTTCTTAATACTGTGTGTGGTTACCTGAATGATCTGCAACTGTTTTTTTGTGTGTGTGTGTGTGTGAGTGATTGTTGTTCCTTGTTTGTTCTGAACAGTTAAACTGCACTTCAAAAATGTTTTTCTTACTTAGATTTTTTGTCCTGTTTCCAGCAAAAAATATCTAAAAATTCTTAAATATTCCAATGGGGTAAGCAAAAATATCATTAATGTTAATGTTATTAATAATCTTATTTCAAACGGAAAACAAGATTGTTTTTCTTACCCCATTGGCAGGTTATTTTGCTTGTTTCAAGCAAAAATGCACTTAATTTTGACTTGTTTTTTTCTGAACTCTTCTAGAAAATCCTTCTTGATTTAAGAATTTTTTGATATTTTGTCTGGAAACAAGACAAAAAAATCTAAGTAAGAAAAGCATTCAGTTTTCCAGCATCTTTTGCATATTTGAACCCTTTCCAGCAGTGACCGTATGATTTTTAAGGTCCATCTTTTTACACTGAGGACAATTGAGGGACTTAAACGCAACCGTAAAAAAAAGGTTCAAACACTCACTGATGCTCCAGAAGGAAACACGATGCATTAAGAGCTGGGGGGTGAAAACTTTTGAACAGGATGTCCAAATTTTTCTTATTTTGTCGAAGTATCTTTTTTTTTTTCAATTAGTACTGCCTTCGAAAGCAACAAAAGATACTTGCATGTTTTTTACAATTAACCTTGATCTTCAAATTCAAAAAGTTTTCACCCCCCGGCTCTTAATGCATCGTGTTTCCTTCTGGAGCGTCAGTGAATGTTTGAACCTTTTTTAATAGTTGTGTTTGAGCCCCTCAATTGTCCTCAGTGTGAAAAAATGGACCTTAAAAATCATACGGTCACTGCTGGAAAGGGTTTAAATTTGCAAAAGATGCTAGAAAACTGAATCTGCAGGCCCTGAAGAACATTACTCAGTTTAACTGTTCAGAACAAACAAGGGACTCATGAACAACCATCACAAAACAAAAAAACAGTCATAGATCATCCAGGTAACCACACACAGTATTGTGTAAAAATTGGTTATTTTAATAATTGTAGCTAATTTTTTGTCTTGCAGACTCAGGACAGTACTAAATAAAAAATAACATGCATTTTGTATGATCTCTCTTATTTTGTTAAAATAATTTACATTTTCACAGATTCTGCAAGGGGTTCCTAAACTTTTGCATGCCACTGTATGCCTTTATGCTTTATACAGACGTTAAAGGGATAGCTAACCTGAAAACAAAAGTGTCATAATTTATTCACCCTCATGCTGCTCCAAACCTGTCCAAACCTCTTTGTTTCATAAAACACAAAAGGAGAAATTCAGCCTTTTCCATCCAGTTACAATAGCTGTTTCCATCCACATATTTTTATATGCATTTTGGGATATCACATAAAAAAGTTGAATGGAAAGGCCAAGATGTGCATACAATCTTAAAATATGCATAAACAACTTCTGTGCTCAACTGAGGCCATTTTTTTTAAACCAATAACACGACATGCACATAAATAAGCTTCAGAATGCATAACAGAAAATGCATGTTTATGACTTTGCCTCAACAGATCATATGACTGGATAACTGGACTAACCAGCTGACCTCACTGCACAGCATCTCATGTTATTTTAGTCATTCTGAAGGGCTTGGGCCAAAGTTGGTCATCAAAATATAATTACCTCCCAAAGCTGTCTCACACAATTGCGTTCCCACACATCAGTCATCCGCCTCCGTATGCAAGATAATATGACAGCATTTGTTATTGTTTTGTCTATGAAACAAGCTATAGTGGCTTTCCCGGTGGAAGCAACTTAATTAAAATTGGTGCCAGTTTCTTAGGAAGCAATTATTTTGTTCTCTTAAACACATGAGATGGAAACAGTACTTTATCTGCGAATGTTTTATATGATATTGCAATTTTTTTTTTAATTCACAGCTTTGTATGGAAACGCAGCTAACGAGATCACTGGAGCTTTTAAAGTTTTAAAAAGGGCAAAAAACACCACCAATGTGGTGTGTAACATTTTTTAAATCTTCTGAAGTTATATGAAAATCAGGGCATCCACTCTAGCTCTCTTTTATGGAAGCATGTTTCCGCCACTGAGTAAAAAATAAAAATAAAAATGTAAATTCTGCAATTCTGAGAAACTGCTAATTATTTAGTCAGAATTGTGAGATATAAACTCACAATTTTGAGTACACGTCTTTTTTACCCTAAAAATTGGACTTTCTAACTTTCAATTGCAAGTTTATATCTCGCAATTCTAAAAAAAGAGCAAAAAGTCAGAATTTCTAACTATATTTCTTGCAATTGTGAGCTTATATCACAAAATATAAACTTGCATTTGCAAAGAAAAAAAAAGGTTTATCTCGCAATTCTGACTTCATTTCTCCAAATTTCAAGTTTATATCTCGCAATTCTGACTGTAACACACAATTGCAAGTTTATATCTTACAATTCAGAAGAAAAACGTAAGAATTGTGGGATATAAACTCGCAATTGCGAGGAAAAAAGTCTAAATTGTGAGTTTTAATTTCACAATTCTTACTTTATTTCTTGCAATGGTGAGCTTTTAACACACAATTCTGAAAAAAGTCAGAATTGCGAGATACAAACTCGCATTGCAAATAAAAGGTCATATTTGTGAGTTTCTCAATTCTGATTTTATTTCTCACAATAATGAGTTAATATCAAGAAAAAATCTGAATTGTGAGATACAAACTTGCATTTGTGAGAAGTCAAAATTTTGAATTTTCATTTCGCAATTCTAACTTACTTTTTCCCAACTGTGAGTTTATATCATGCAATTCTGAGAAAAAAGTCAGAATTGTGAGATATAAACTTGCAATTGCAAGAAGAAAGTCAGAATTGCAAAATGCAAACTTGCATTTGAGAGAGAAAATAAAAAGATTTGTGAAAATAAGATTTTTATCTTGCAATTCGATAATTTCTTAGAATTGCAAGTTTATATCTCAAAATTGTGAGAAAAAGGTCAAAATTGTGAGAAAAAAGTCAGAATTGTGGGATATAAACTCGCAGTTGAAAGAAAAAAGTTTGAATTGCAATTCTTTATTGAATTGCAAAACTTTATTTCTCGCAATTGTGAGCTTATAACACGCAATTCTGAAAAAAGAATTGTAAGTATAAATCTAGCAATTCTGAGAGAAAATGTCAGAATTTTAAATTTTCCTTTCGCAATTCTAACTTTCTTTTTTACCAATTGTGAGTTTATATCACACAATTTTGAGAAAAAGTCAGAACTGTGAGAAAGAAGTCTTGCATTTGTGAGAATTCTGACTTTATTTCTTGCAGTTGTGAGCTTATATCATGCAATTCTGAGAAAAAAAAGTAAAAAAAAAAATTGTGAGATACAAGCTCGCATTTGAGAAAAAGTCTTTGTATGATTGTAGATTTGTAGATAAGATTTGGATGTTTTTATCTCGCAATTCAGAATTTATTTCTTGCAATTGTATGTTTATATCACACAAATCTGAGAATAAGGTCAGAATTGCGAAATACAAACTCGGATCTGCGAGAAAAGTCAGATTTTTTTGTTTTTTTTTACTCAGAATTGCAAGTTTATATCCTGCAATTCTGACTTTATAACTTTATAACTCACCACGAGTTTATATCTCACCATTCTAATAAAAAAAAGTAAGAATTACGAGATATAAAATCTAACTTTATTTCTCCCAATTGAAAGTTTTTGTTTTGCAAATCTGAGAAAAAATTCAGAATTGCGAGATATAAACTAACAATTGCAAGAAAAAAGTCAGACTTGAGAGATACAAACTTTTCTCGCAATTATGAGTTTACATTACGCAATTCTGAGAAAAAAAGTCAGAATTCTGAGATAAAGTGTCACAATAAGCTTTTTTATTTTTTATGTAGTGGCGGAAACAGACTTTCATACTCTTTGGTGTGAGCATAAGAGAAATAGCAAATGTCCAATATGTGAACGAATCAATCGGACTGATATGCTTATGGAACTTGCTGAAGACTTGAAATATGATGCATGAACCATGGACCACTTCTGTGATATTTTTATGGTCCTCTTACGCCCACATTTGCTGTAATTGTTTGGAGAGGAGCAACCAGTAGCCTGCATTCTTTAAATAAGTCATGCGAGTCAAAACATGAGAGTGAGTAAATAACAGAATTTAATTTTTGGTTAAACTTAACCTTAAATTCTATGCTATAAAAGGATAATAACAGTCTCAAATGTCATATCTGGGGCTAAGACCTAATCAAAAAAGACAAAATCACATGGAAACTCTCTTCATGTGGCTCATTATTTTCACTTTATCCTAAAAAGCCCCTTTGTTCTACGAATATTTTTGTAATTCTAATGTGCTGAATATGATGAATTTGTAAGAAGACTTTGCCAAGCCCTGACACGAAGGGAGATTTGCATAATAACCTCTAAATAAACCTCAGCTACAGTATTTCAAATAATTACCCAGGTATCCTCTACTGAACATAACATTACTGGAGTGTGAATAAGCAGGCAGGTTGCCAGTTACGCAACACCGGTTTACAAACTCAACAATAACTTGCCAGAACGGCGCGTGCTGAGAGCATGAAATCTTTCTGTGAGGGCTTTGAAAAGAGAGCAACTGCTGCTGCTTTGTGTTGTACATCAATTCGAACCCAAGTACAGGGAAAGGGAGGTTAAGAGCAGGTCAGAGCAAAAACAAGCAATTACTCTGCACTGCAGTCCAAGACACAAGGCCACTCAATGGGATCCATTGATGTGCAAAGTGGAAGCTGGCAGAGATGAAGGAGGAGACGGGAGAGAGAGGCAGAGTCTGCAGCACGCCACACTGCTGCCATTTCTATTCAAGCAAGGATTAAAGACAACACATTTGATGGATCAATTACAGCTCCTTCATTATGCACAATTAGAGAGCAAACAAGGACGTGGAAAATAATGGTTTGGTTAATTACTTAGATCCACATGCAACATATAAAAATACTAGTTTGGAGGGTTTATATTACGCAATTCTGAGGAAAAAATCTGAATTGTGAGTTTTTATTTTGCAATTCTAACTTTATTTCTCCAAATCGTGAGATTACACCATGCAATTCTGAGAAAAAAATGTCAGAATTGCTAGAAAAAAAAAGTCAGAATTTACGAGATATAAACTCACATTTTGCATTCTCATTTGCAATTCTGAAAACATTTCAGAATTGTGGGGGAAAAGTCCGAATTTTGAGTTTTTATTCCACAATTCTAACTTTATATTTCCCAATTGTGACTTCTAATGAAATTCTGAGAAAAAGAATTGTGATTTTCTTTTGCAAATTTAACTTTATTTCTCCCAACTGTGAGCTTATACCATGCAATTCTAAAGGAAAAAGTCAGAATTGCGAGAAAAAAAAGTCAGAATTGTGAGTTTTATTTTGCAAATTTAACTTAATTTCCCCCAACTGTGAGATTATACCATGCAATTCTGAGAAACAATATCTGAATTGGGAGAAATAAAGTTAAATTTGCAAAATAAAACTCACAATTCTGACTTTTTTCCCCCAATTCATTTTTTTTTCTCAGAATTGCATGATATAAACTCACAGTTAGGAGAAATAAAGTTAAATTTGCAAAATAAAACTCACAATTCTGACTTTTTTCTCCCAATTCAGTTTTTTTTTCTCAGAATTGCATGATATAAACTCACAGTTAGAAGAAATAAAGTTAAATTTGCACCAAAAAAAACACAATTCAGACTTTTCTCACAATTCTAACTTTATTTCTCCCAACTGTGAGTTTATACCATGAAATTCTGAGAAAAAAAAATCTAAATTGGGAGAAATAAAGTTAAATTTGCTAAATAAAACTCACAATTCTGACTTTTTCCCCCCAATTCATTTTTTTTTCCTCAGAATTGCATGATATAAACTCACAGTTAGGAGAAATAAAGTTAAATTTGCTAAATAAAACTCACAATTCTGACTTTTTTCTCCCAATTCAGTTTTTTTTTCTCAGAATTGCATGATATAAACTCACAGTTAGGAGAAATAAAGTTAAATTTGCAAAATAAAACTCACAATTCTGACTTTCCCCCAATTCATTTTTTTTTTCTCAGAATTGCATGATATAAACTCACAGTTAGGAGAAATAAAGTTAAATTTGCAAAATAAAACTCACAATTCTGACTTTTTTCTCCCAATTCAGTTTTTTTTTCTCAGAATTGCATGATATAAACTCACAGTTAGGAGAAATAAAGTTAAATTTGCACCAAAAAAAACACAATTCAGACTTTTCTCACAATTCTAACTTTATTTCTCCCAACTGTGAGTTTATACCATGAAATTCTGAGAAAAAAAAATCTAAATTGGGAGAAATAAAGTTAAATTTGCTAAATAAAACTCACAATTCTGACTTTCCCCCAATTCATTTTTTTTTTCTCAGAATTGCATGATATAAACTCACAGTTAGGAGAAATAAAGTTAAATTTGCAAAATAAAACTCACAATTCTGACTTTTTCCCCCCAATTCATTTTTTTTTCCTCAGAATTGCATGATATAAACTCACAGTTAGGAGAAATAAAGTTAAATTTGCTAAATAAAACTCACAATTCTGACTTTTTTCTCCCAATTCAGTTTTTTTTTCTCAGAATTGCATGATATAAACTCACAGTTAGGAGAAATAAAGTTAAATTTGCAAAATAAAACTCACAATTCTGACTTTTTTCCCCCAATTCATTTTTTTTCTCAGAATTGCATGATATAAACTCACAGTTAGGAGAAATAAAGTTAAATTTGCAAAATAAAACTCACAATTCTGACTTTTTTCCCCCAATTCATTTTTTTTCTCAGAATTGCATGATATAAACTCACAGTTAGGAGAAATAAAGTTAAATTTGCAAAATAAAACTCACAATTCTGACTTTTTTCTCCCAATTCAGTTTTTTTTCTCAGAATTGCATGATATAAACTCACAGTTAGAAGAAATAAATTTAAATTTGCAAAATAAACTGACAATTAAGACTTTTCTAACAATTCTAACTTTATTTCTCCCAACTGTGAGTTTATACCATGAAATTCTGAGAAAAAAAAATCTGAATTGGGAGAAATAAAGTTAAATTTGCTAAATAAAACTCACAATTCTGACTTTTCCCCCCCAATTCATTTTTTTTTCTCAGAATTGCATGATATAAACTCACAGTTAGGAGAAATAAAGTTAAAACTCACAATGCAGACTTTTCTCACAATTCTAACTTTATTTTCTCCCAACTGTGAGTTTATACCATGCAATTCTGAGGAAAAAGTCAGAATTGTGATAAAAAAAAAGTCAGCATTTTGAGTTTTATTTTGCAAATTTAACTTTATTTCTCCCAACTGTGAGTTTATATCATGCAATTCTGAGAAAAAAAGTCAGAATTGCATGATATAAATTCACATTTGCGGGTAAAAAAGTCAGCATTTTGAATTTTTATTTCGCAATTCTAACTTTATTTCTACCATTTGGGAATTTATATCATGCAATTGTGAGAAAAAAAGTCACAATTCTGAGAGAAAAAGTAAGAATTGCGAGATATAAATTTGCATTTGCGGGGGAAAAAAGTCAGCATTTTGAGTTTTTATTTTGCAATTCTAACTTTATTTCTCCAAACTGAGAGTTTATATCACGCAATTCTGAGAAAAAATTCTGAATTTTGAGTTTTTATTTTGCTAATTTAACTTCACTTCTCCCAATTATGAGTTTATATTATGCAATTCTGAGAAAAAAAGTCAGAATTGCGGGATATAAACTCGCATTTGCAGGGGAAAAAAGTCAGAAATGTGAGTTTTTATTTTGCAATTCTGACTTTATTTCTCGCAATTATGAGTTTATATTAAGGAAAAAAGTCAGTATTGCAAGATATATAATATAATATGGATGCATTTATTTAGGGTTCTATGAAATCCGTTTTATTTTTTCCCATTTTTTGTTTTGTTTCCAAATTCTATTTGTTTTTATTTCAGTTTTATTTTTTCTAGACTCTGTTTTAATGGTTAAATTAAACAATATGAATCAAAAAGAATGTTTCATTAACTGAAATCATGAAATGTACACTATACCATCAATTTATTTAAAGTTGAACAAAAATTGAATTTTCATGGTACTATGAAATACTTTTTAGTTTTTAGTTTTTTCTCAATTCATTTATTGTATTAAAAAAGTGAATGTATTGTTGTTGTTGTTTTTCAGAAATACTGTGTTGTGTATTTACATTTGTCTGGTAAATATATTCTGGTAAATATGCAGGTTTTAATATTTAAATAGTATTTTTGTGACTTAATATTCCCAGACACTAGTCACACAGATTTATATATCCAAAACATCCATCAAATCGCCTTAAAATATGTCTTAAAGTGACAGTAAACACGTATAATGTTCCCAAAAATTTCAATATCAAAGAAGCTGAAAATAAAAAAGAAATGAGCAGCAAATCAGCATATTAGTTTTCCGAAGGATCATGTGACACTGAAGCCTGGAGTAACGCTGTAAATTCAACACATGAATAAATCACATTTTTAAATAGAAAACAGTCATCTTAAATTGTAATCATATTTTATAATATCACTGTTTTAACTGTATATTAATGTCCATGATGTCTAGAAGTCAGCAGAGGTAAAAGTGCACAGAAATGTTCAAAGTTGGCACCTACCACCAGCTCTGAGAACATAGCGTCCAGCTCGTCATAGCTAGGGATGGGCAGCGCGGGCTCCATGGCCTGCAGGGCAAAGTCCTCCCGCAGACGGTAGGTGATCTCTGGGTGGTCACTGCTCTGGAAGCAGCAAAAGAAGAAGGACACACCGTGCCCTCCGCCCCCGCGTTTTCGTGGCGCCATGGCTGCTTCAGAGTACGGGCTCAAGGGGTGATGGGAATGAGGGAGTGGTGGTCCTCCCCCAGGTGAGAGCTACGCTTGGATCACTCAGCCCTGTCAGAAAACAGACAAAGAAGCTTACGTCAACACATGAGGTCATTTCTCAGGACAAAGACTTGATCTGCTTGATCTAAAACTTTAAATCAAGACGTCAGCCTAGAAAGACTCCGCTAGGACTAGTCAACACCACAAGTAGTCACATAACGTGCATGTAATCATCAGATTGGCTCATTCCAAGTAACCACATCACAGGAGCGACTACGGACCACAATGCATCACTCCCTACATGGGATTACAGAGGCTGTGCAAATTAACACAGCTTGCATCCACATGTGTCGGGCCACATCTATATTTAGGACAATAGAAAGAAAACCCTGGGCTTCAGTGACCACAAACAAAAATAAAAAGCCTTTTATATGATCCAAGCGTTACAAATAAGAGGACAAGAGAATGAAAGTGACAAATCAGTCACAAGAGATAGAGGCAGCACTTTATTGTAATCACTTAATAAAAACACTTAATTTAATAAACACTTAATTTATATCATCTATATAAAAAATAAATAAAATAAACACCTGTCAATATGTCAGAAATGCATTTTGGTATTGTTTAAGAAAACTTAAAAATAAATGAATAACTAATACAAAAATGTAATTATTATATATTATAATATGTTATATATATATAAAAAATAAGGTTTATAATAATATGTTAATATATTTTTTAAAGGAATATACTAATAAATACTATTTACATTAATATTAATTAAAAGCAGTCGAACAATTTTGTTGCATTTTTAATAATGACAATTCTTCAATAATCTTATATTTTTTGCTTTTATAATTGTTTATTCATATTAATTACTTAAAAGCAAATGGAACAATTTTTTTAATGATTTTTTAATTATATAATAATTGTACCATAATTTAATTTTTATGTTATAATATAGATAAAATATATAATATATATACTTACACAACATTAAAATATGTTATAAAAATACGGTTTATAATAATATATTAATATATAATTTTAAAGGAAA